>NC_134355.1:463402883-463702883 GCF_048569485.1 Anomaloglossus baeobatrachus | reverse complement strand
GCAGTTGTTCATATCTATTTCCCCTTGTAAAAATGTAAAAATCTGGGGCTAAAACATTTTAAATGGTAAAAATGTTATTTTTTTTCATTGCCCAATGGTATAACATTTTGTGAAACCTATACTACTCACAAAAAGTTAATATTTGGCTTTCGCTTGAAATTTCAGGACGATCTTAAAAATGCCCTGTAACCTTTTCAGGTGAACTTAAAGGGAACCGATCACCAAGCTTTCCGTATATAACCTAAAGCCAGTGCTATACTGGCACTATCAGGCTGATTCTATACATACCTGTAAGGCTATGTGCCCACGCTGCGGATTTGCCGCGGATTTTGCCGCGGATTTCCTGAAAATCTGCAGCAGCGGCACTTCCAAGCCATTTCAATGGCATTTTGGAAATGCTGTGTCCATGCTGCGGATTTTTCTGCTGCGGATTTGCCGCGGATTTTGATGCGGAAAAATCTGCAGCATGTCAATTGTTTGTTGCGGATTTTGGTGTGGATTTGGGTATAGAATGGGGGGAAAAAAAAAAAAAAATCCGCGGCAAATCCGCGGGCGCGGATTTGCCGCGAAAGTCGCGGATTTTCATGCAGAAAAATCCGCAGGTACATTCTACCGTGGACACATAGCCTAAAGGTACCGTCACACTAAGCGACACTCCAGCGATCCCACCAGCAACCTGACCTGGCAGGGATCGCTGGAGCGTCGCTACACGGGTTGCTGGTGAGCTGTCACACAGGCAGATCTCACCAGCAACCAGTGACCAGCCCCCAGCCAGCAGCGACGCGTGGAAGCGTTGCTGCGCTTGGTAACTAAGGTAAATATCGGGTAACCAACCCGATATTTACCTTGGTTACCAGCGCACACCACTTAGCTCTGGCTCCCTGCACTCCTAGCCAGAGTACACATCGGGTTAATTACCCGATGTGTACTCCAGCTACTATGCAGGGAGCCGGCACTGGCAGCGTGAGAGCAGCGGACACTGGTAACGAAGGTAAATATCGGGTAACCAAGGAAAGGGCTTCTTGGTTACCCGATATTTACATTGGTTACCAGCGTCCGCAGAAGCCGGCTCCCTGCACATTCAGTTGTTGCTCTCTCGTTGTCACACACAGCGATGTGTGCTTCACAGCAGGAGAGCAACAACTAAAAAATGGTCCAGGACATTCAGCAACAACCAGCGACCTCACAGCAGGGGCCAGGTTGTTGCTGGATGTCACACACAGCAACATCGCTAGCAACATCGCTGTTACGTCACAAAAGTCGTGCCTCAGCAGCGATGTTGCAAGCGATGCTGCTTAGTGTGACGTGGCCTTTAGTGGTCAGCTCGGATGTTAACTTTTTTGGATTTTAAAACCTAAAGTTTATAAAATTAGCTTCTTGTTGAGTGACAGCAGCAAAGGAGCAGATAATATATTCATAGTTATCCGCTCCCTTTGTTAGAATTAGCATAAGTATTATACAAACAATTCACTTCGTCTCTTGCAGGACCTGTGTGAAGTCATACCCATGTGACCTTGTATTCAGCTTTGTTGCCTGAGGCCCCGCCCCTTTTGGTCACATGGGCATGACCTCACCACAGGTACTACAATTCAACAAAGTGAGTCATTTGTATAATAATTATGCTAATTCTAACAGAGGAGGGATAACTATGAATATATTATCTGCTCCAGTGCAACTGTCACTCAAGAAGCTAATTTTATAAACTTTACTTTTTTGGATTTCAAAACCTATACATCCAAGCTGACCACTACATGTATGTAGAGAATCAGCCTGATAGTGCCAGAATAGCACTGGCTTTAGGTTATATACGGAAATCCTGGCGATTGGTTTCCTTTAATGTGACAGTCTCTGAACGTTTGAGTGCACATGTCCAACAGTTCAATGTTTCAGTATTTTTTGCACAACTTACTGTTCTCTAACAAGACGCTTAATGGCAACATTTATAACAGGGGTTTGATCATGAATCGGCCAATACATTTAGGGGTTCAATTAGAAAAGGTATTTAAACAGTCCTCCTCATCCTAAGGTTTACATTTTCACATTATGAGACCAGGACAACACCTATCAATTGATCGATGGTACCTCATATTGGGAGGCTTCAAGCAGGACGTTCTCAGATGGGAGTGGCCACTGAACTTAGAGTGTCACAGTGTCATCAGCAGGTTGCAACAGATCCAGAGAGACTGGAACAGTCACAGAAAGGACATCCTTTCACTACATCCCACACTGATGCCTGCTTCATTGTGAACGATGCTCTATGAAACCGGATGATAAATACCACACAACTTAAGGCACATTTAAAAAGGGGGCAAGAGGCACCCATTTGTAATGTCAGACCATCCTAAACCATTTACATCAATGTGGTCTGCATGCTAGGGTACCTGACCACATGAACAGGCACAGGAGTCATCGACTTCCTGGATGATGGACAAGTGGGCCTCACTGCTGTTCACCAAGTCAATTCACATTAGTAGAAGTTATTTCATTTCTGCGCAAAGTGCACAGGTGGCTAAATTGCATATAAGGAATTTATGTGGCATAAATGAAAGACGTTACACACACACACACACACACACACACACACACTAGACACTAAGCACTTAGCGGATTCCACAATAAACCTACTTGTGCTTTTTAAAAAGTTTGGTACAAAACAATCAAAGTTAAAGTGTATTGGGACCTTGTTCTATCACTGTTGGGGACAGTATAAAATGCCCTTTGTTTGTACAACCCTCCTAATATAGTTCTACCACTTTAGAATAATTCATTACCCCCCTCTAATACCCTGGTGCACAAAGAAACGAGCACATCAGTAGACCCCCACCGTTACCAATACACATCTTTATATAACCAGAGTATTTTTAAATAGTAACTTTTTTTTTTGCTATTTTCTATTGTCCACACTCTAGAGCGCCTTATAAATCAGGTGCATCTTATACGAGGGGCTGCTGATAAGTCTTTGGCTTTACCCAGAAAAACTAGAGAGGATGATGAAACTTTACATTTATTCCATATACGCTTCACTAATGTCAACACACTTCTTACATTGGTATTTCAAGTTCTGTAAGCCTAGCAAAAAGAAGGATTTCTGTTGTGCATCAAATCAGGCATCTGTAGCAGCCATGGCATCAGAAATGGTGTGAAATTTTGTACCCTTGAGGTGTTTCTTCAGGTTTGGAAACAGATGGTCGGAGGGAGCTAGATCTGGTGAATAAGGTAGGTGGTCAACCAGCTGGAAGCCCAGCTCTGCCAGTTTTGCTGTGCAGTGTGAGCGGAGGCATCGTCTTGCAGTAACAAGAGTCCTTTGGACAGCTTGCCACGTGTTTTGGTCTTCAGAGCTGCCTTCAATTGCTCCAAAAGTTCAATGTAATACCTTGCATTGATGGTGGAACCCTTTTGAAGGCAATCCACTAGCAGCACGCTCTCCTTATCCCAGAACACAGATGCCATCACCTTAGTGGCGAATTTTTGCATCCTGAACTTCTTTAGACGAGGAGAACCACTGCGCCTCCACTCTTGACTGCTCCTTGTTTTTAGGGTCATATAAATAAATCCAGGTCTCATGCATAGTGACCAGTCGATCCAGGAAGTTCTTATCAGTCGGAAAATGCTGACAAATCGACCGAGACGTTTTCCCTTGCATGCTTCTCTGATCTGTTGTCAAATATTTGGGGACCCACTTTGCAGATACTGTATTTTTCGGGCCATAAGACGCACTTTTTTCCCCCCAAATGTTGGGGGAAAGTGGGGGGTGCGTCTTATGGTCTGACTATAAGGCTGCGGGGAATGAGGGTGCCGCGGTGCAGCGGGTCATCGGCGGCACGAGCAGGCTGTAAGCCTGCCGTGACCACGTGGGCCCGCTCATTACATATGCACGCCCATCCTCCCGCCCATCATCTCAGCGAAACCGGCGCTGACAGGTGGGCGGGGTGATGGGCGGGGGAGGGGGGGTGCGTGCATAATTAGCAGCCGGCCGTGATCACCCCTGGCAACTACAGCCGGGAGTGATCATGTGCGGCTGTATTCACTGCCCCCCGTGCATCATTATCAGCGCGGGGTGCAGTGAATCAGTGTACTCACCCGTCACCGTGTGTGGAGCCGCCCCCCTGCAGCATCGAGTCTTCCTGTCTGTGCCGGCGGTCAGCTGATCTGGACACTAGCGGCGCGCACCGCGATGATGTCATCGCTGTGCGCGCCGCTAGTATCCACCAGAATCGATCAGCTTACCGCCGGCACAGACAGGAAGACGCGATGCTGCAGACACCGGTGACTGCTCCACACAGCGGCGCTGCAGCTGAGACAGAGATCGGTGCTTCAGGGAGTGAGGAAGGGTAAGTATAAACGTTTATTTTTTTTTTTCCTGTGCCACAGGATACACGCCATTTACCAGGATGGGGGCATTTCATGAGCAGGATGGATGGGGGCATTTCATGAGCAGGATGGATGGGGGCATATCATGAGCAGGATGGATGGGGGCATTTCATGAGCAGGATGGATGGGGGCATATCATGAGCAGGATGGATGGGGGCATATCATGAGCAGGATGGATGGGGGCATATCATGAGCAGGATGGATGGGGGCATTTCATGAGCAGGATGGATGGGGGCATTTCATGAGCAGGATGGATGGGGGCATTTCATGAGCAGGATGGATGGGGGCATTTCATGAGCAGGATGGATGGGGGCATTTCATGAGCAGGATGGATGGGGGCATTTCATGAGCAGGATGGATGGGGCATTTCATGAGCAGGATGGATGGGGGCATATCTTGAGCAGGATGGATGGGGGCATTTCATGAGCAGGATGGATGGGGGCATTTCATGAGCAGGATGGATGGGGGCATTTCATGAGCAGGATGGATGGGGGCATTTCATGAGCAGGATGGATGGGGGCATTTCATGAGCAGGATGGATGGGGGCATATCTTGAGCAGGATGGATGGGGGCATTTCATGAGCAGGATGGATGGGGGCATTTCATGAGCAGGATGGATGGGGGCATTTCATGAGCAGGATGGATGGGGGCATTTCATGAGCAGGATGGATGGGGGCATTTCATGAGCAGGATGGATGGGGGCATTTCATGAGCAGGATGGATGGGGGCATTTCATGAGCAGGATGGATGGGGGCATTTCATGAGCAGGATGGATGGGGGCATTTCATGAGCAGGATGGATGGGGGCATTTCATGAGCAGGATGGATGGGGGCATATCATGAGCAGGATGGATGGGGGCATTTCATGAGCAGGATGGATGGGGGCATTTCATGAGCAGGATGGATGGGGGCATTTCATGAGCAGGATGGATGGGGGCATTTCATGAGCAGGATGGATGGGGGCATTTCATGAGCAGGATGGATGGGGGCATTTCATGAGCAGGATGGATGGGGGCATTTCATGAGCAGGATGGATGGGGGCATTTCATGAGCAGGATGGATGGGGGCATATCATGAGCAGGATGGATGGGGGCATATCATGAGCAGGATGGATGGGGGCATATCATGAGCAGGATGGATGGGGGCATATCATGAGCAGGATGGATGAGGGTATATCATGAGCAGGATGGATGGGGGGTATATTATTAGCAGGATGGGGGGTATATGAGCAGGATCATATACAAGGCAGGAGGATCCTTATCACAATGGGGTACCTTAGTAGAGAATTTGGGGACATTACCCCCATAACAGTGTCAGCAGCAGATCCTCGCCCCATAACAGTGTGTCATGACCATATTTTTTGGTTAAAATTTTATTTTCCTATTTTCCTCCTCTAAAACCAGGGTGCGTCTTATGGTCAGGTGCGTCTTATAGTCCGAAAAATACGGTAGCTTCCTAATGTCCAAATGTTCATGGATAATGACACAAACACGTTCACCGGAAATCCCCAAGATGCCGCCTGTTGCTTTAGCTAAAATTTGTCGATTCTCCAGTATGAGGTTGTGCACAGCATTGACGATCTCCGGAACAACAACCACTCTCGGTAGTCCAGGTCGTTCCTCATCATTGGTGCTGAAGGGCCAGTTTTAAATTTGTCAACCCAGTTTTTAACTGTGGAATATGAAGGGCATTGATCCCCCAATGTCTGAGACATATCACCATGAATATCCTTTGCGGACTTTACTTGCAGAAACAATTTTATCACTCCTCTGCTCTCAGTTGCTATGAATATCGCATTAGACTCAGCCATTATTTTTCCGCGCGCGTAGAACACTTCCCATAAACAAAAAATGTTGAAAACATATAATACACACAAGGCTTTCATGTGATGTAACATTCATTATCATACAAACAAAAAAAAGGATCACAAAGCCAAAGACTAATCAGCAGCCCCTCATAGTCCAGGAAACACTTTTTTTTTTTAAAAAAAAGAAAATACTAAGGATTAAATCATCCCTCATTTCTCCCATTAAAAATATATTAAAACAAAAAAAATTTGGTATAACTTTGTTCGTAAAAGTCTGATCTCTGAAAATATAAAATTACTTAACGTGGATTGTTTTTCTCATAACATTTACCAAATATGTATCTATCTACCTCAAGAAGTTACCACTAAAAATGTTGTCTCAGAGCACAAGAGAACAAGACTTCACACAGCCCCAGGCTACGGGGCCCGAGAAATGGCGACAAGCGTTTATTTTTTTATTGTTATTTAAATACTAATTTTGAAATTATTCACCACTAAATAAAAAAAAAAAAAAAAAATTGGAATTTTGTTCCCGCACACCAAAATATGGTATATATTTCCTGTTTTTACTCATCTACTTGTTGACCATTACCTGATGCTTATGGTGTTTTTGATTGATCATTGCTACATCTGTAATGCTATTGGATAATCGTATAAGGAAATTGATCACGGTTTATCTTTCAATGCAGTAAAAATATATAAATAAATAAGTCTTACTCAAAATTGAGATCTGGCCTAAAATAATGTGGCGTCATACTTGGCATTTGAGAGGAGTGGATGAGGGCTGCCAATTTGATTCTTAATACTAAATTTGTGGCGCCAATGTAAAGGTTAGTGTTCATGTTTCACAGATGTTGCCAGTTAATAGATATCATATACATTGTCATAAAATAAAAAAGGTTATAATATACTAGAAGGTGGCCCGATCCTAACGTATCGGGCAGTCTAGAATGTGTATGTAGGTGAGCAAATTGAATAATACGGTAATGAATGGACTGGATGGGTTAGGTTTAGTTTAGTATTCTTATAAAATTGTTTATTGGTTTTAAAATGACAACAGAAGGAACAGTTTTAATAGAGGAGTCTAATGTTGAACACTAGAACTACTGAGATAGTCATTTTGATTACTTTGCACCATGTATTTCTATATAGGTGTCACGAGTCCAGTAGTTCTAGTGTTAATGATGTCCATGGCTTGTAATGAAAGAAGGCCATGTGTGAAGCCCCGTTACCTTCAGGTCGCCTCAGGGTCTTCAGGGACTTCAAGTGCTGGGATTCTTCTGACAACAGGCAGGTCAGGTTAACTTCAATGGGAATCGTGACAACACTCTCGGTATTTGCGGTCAGTGGGTGACCGCCACTGCAGTTTAGGGAGCGACTGGGGCTGATGGTAGATGCAGTCTGATGTTGTGGCTTCCCAAGAGTAAGGCGGGCCCCAGAGCTCAGTGTAAGTGTGTAGTACCACAGGTCGCAGAAGAACTCACACACAGGCAGCAATGTCTTTCAGAGTTTTTACTCACTTTTCTGATGGTAATGTGAGACAACCAGGGCGATGCTATGATGAACCAGGTGGAACCAGGCTGATGTAGGGGTGACTACTGACTCGCCTTCCTAGCCCTTCTTGTTTGGGGTGACTACTGACTTGAAGTACTGCGGGGATCACCCAGGGAAGTCGCAACTGCCGTTCTCCCCTTTCTGACCAGTTTGCTGACAGCGTGGACCAAGGATATGATGGCTCCAGGCTCGATCCTCCCCCTGGTTGCTGTTGATGCTGCGGGTGCTATGTGGTTTGGTGAGGTACATACAGCACCCTCACCAGCTGGTTTAGCAGGCCAAGTACTCTGCGGACCCGTTTCTCAGTGCGGGCCTGGTCTACAGGTCGTCTCCTTACTCAGCCACCTCTTCACTACTTCTCTAGGTGGTTTTCAGGCAGCACCACTCGGTAGCCGCTCTCCCCCGCCAGCAGCCACTACGGGTACAGTGTCTGACAGTGTCCTGCTCTTCTGCTCCACAACTCAGACGCGGCTGCTCACTCCTTCTCCTTTGACTGCCACTGTACAACTCTGTCTCCAGTCCCACTACCCACCACTAACCGGGATGCGAGGGCTACGCCCCCTCCCTGGGTCTGCCCAGGGGTCCCCTCTAAGTAACCAGGACACGCACACAGCTAAGTGTCTGTGTAAACACACCCCAGTGAGCCTTAGGGGTGCTTCACACACAGCGAGATTGCTATTGAGATCGCTGCTGAGTCACGGTTTTTGTGACCTCATTAGCGATCTCGCTGTGTGTGACACTGAGCAGCGATCTGGCCCCTGCTGTGAGATCGCTGCTCGTTACACACAGCCCTGGTTCGTTTTTTTATTGTTGCTCTCCCGCTGATAAGCACACATCTCTGTGTGTGACAGCGAGAGAGCAACGATCCTGAATGTGCTGGGAGCAGGAGCCGGCGTCTGACAGCCTGCGGTAAGCTGTAACCAAGGTAAACATCGGGTAACCAAGGTGGTTACCCGATATTTACCTTCGTTACCAGCCTCCGCAGCTCTCACGCTGCCAGTGCCGGCTCCTGCTCCCTGCACACGCTAAGCTAAGCGGTGTGCGCTGGTAACTAATGTAAACATCGGGTAACCATACCCGATGTTTACCTTAGTTACCAGTGTCTGCAGCTTCCAAGCGCCGGCTCCATGCAAGCGCAGCGTCGCTTGCACGTCGCTGCCGGCTGGGGGCTGGTCACTGGTCGCTGGTGAGATCTGCCTGTTTGACAGCTCACCAGCGACCATGTAGCGACGCAGCAGCGATCCTGACCAGGTCAGATCGCTGGTGGGATCGCTGCTGAGTCGCTAAAGTGTGACGGTACCCTTAGGGATTACCTGTTTTGTACTCACTCAGCCACACATGAACAGTGTAAAGTTAAGTAAAAATATGCTGATTCTGTGATGTGGCCCAATGCTGGTATGTACCCCCATCGTGGTGCAGCCATCACCCTGACATGTGCCCCCATACTGCAGGGTAAGGGCGCTTTCACACTTGCGTTCAGCGCAATCCGCCACTATGGAGAATAGCGCAGTCCGTTAACGCACTGCGCTATTTTCCATAGACTTTTATTGATGACGCACTGTAATGCAAGTGTCTGCGTTGCATCCGCTGGACGACGCCGAGTCATTATTTTAACGCAAGCGGCGGAATCCGCTGACAAATTCAGTCACGTTCTACTAAGCATGCTCAGCATGTCCAGCAGAACGATCTAAATCGTTTAAAATCACTCCTGGTCTCTCCCCCCCCCCCCCCCCCTCTCATACTCACCGATCACGGGCGCAGCGCAGCATGACTGTCACAAAGCTCCGGCGACTTTTCCTCTTTTGAAAATGCCGGACGCTCATTATTCAATCTCTTATTCACTGCTTCCCCCGCCCACTGGCGCCTATGATTGGTTGCAGTCAGACATGCCCCCACGCTGAGTGAAAGCTGTCTCACTGCAACCCATCACAGCCGCTGGTGGGTGGGTCTATATCATGCAGTAAAATAACTAAATAAATTAAAAAAAAAAAAACACGTGCGGTCCCCCTCCAATTTTGATACCAGCCAAGATAAAGCCACACGGCTGAAGGCTTTTATTCTCAGGAAGGGGAGCCCCACGTTATGGGGAGCCCCCGAGCCTAACAATATCAGCCAGCAGCCGCCCGGAATTGCCGCATCCATTAGATGCGACAGTCCCAGGACTCTACCAGGCTCTTCCCGAATTGCCCTGGTGCGGTGGCAATCGAAGTAATAAGGAGTTAGTGGCAGCTATGGGCTGCTGCCACTAAGTCCTAAGTTAATCATGGCAGGTGTCTCTCCGAGATACCTTCCATGATTAACCTGTAAGTTAAAGAAAATAAACACATACACCCGAAAAAATCGTTTATTTGGAATAAGAGACAAAAAAAAAAAAAACCCTCTTTCACCACTTCATTAAACCCCCAAATACCCCTCCAGGTCAGACGTAATCCACAGCCGCGCGATCAGCTGTGCCCTCATTCAGGTGACCCGCGGACACAGCTGTCGGGTGGAGGATTGCAGAGTCTCTGTGTCTCTCTCATCTCCTTTTCCCGGCGAAACAAAAAAAAAAAAAAAAAAAGTTTACAGGAATCCCTTCCTTATTAGCTCATCATTTGCAACGCATCCGTAACATAACGCACTGTGACGGATGCCTCAAACGCAAGAGAGAAAGCAGCCTAATGTGTGCGGGGGTCGGAGTGCGGGGTGGGTGCCAAGCAGGCCCATGGCGCTGAGGACAGGTGTGTGTGTGTATTTCCAGTGCATACATGCGAAGTGCGGGGGGGGGGGGGGGGGGGGGAGGTCTAAGCCGAGCGGGGAATGCCAGGCGTCGTCCTGTATTTCGGCCTGTTCAGTTAGGCTCCCTGCACACGTAGCCAGGGTAAATATCAGGTAACTAAGCAAAACGATGCCGATACAATTGAAAGCAATGATGAGAGACAGAGCAGCGCGCTCCCTCTCATCATTCTCCCTGCTGTGACTGTCGGCGCTCTGACTGCTCTGCAGCGGACCGCGGTGACGTCACCACCGCGTGCCTGCGGTCAGGTCAGAGCGACAGTAGTGGACGCGCCGTGGAGACCGGAGAAGCAGGGAAAGGGAGTATGTACTAGTCACTGTGGCCAGACGACCATGGGAGTTGTATACTGCATGAAGGTGCATAATACTATCTGGGTCTGTACTGTGCTATATGGGGCTGTATGCTACATGAGGATGCCTAATGCTATCTGGGTCTGCACTGTGCTATATAGGGGCTGTATACTACATGAGGGTGCTATCTGGGTCTGTAGTGTGCTATATGGGGGCTGTAAACTACATGAGGGTGCTATCTGGGTCTGCACTGTGCTATGTACAGGCTGTGCACTACATGAAGGTGCCTAATGCTATTTGGGCCTGTACTGTGCTATATGCGGGCTGTATATTACATGAGGATGCCTAGTGCCATATGGGGGCTGCGCATAGTGCCATATGGGGGCTGCATAATAGTATATGGAGGACTATAAGGGCTTCATAACACTATATGGAGGAATATGGGGGCTGCATAATACTATAAACCCAGAGTTATATGTCCCCTCAACCCCGGTGCAGTATAACTCCTCAGAGCTGTATGTCTCTCCAGTCTCCACTTTAGTGCTGTGTACCCCCAGAGCTGCATGTAACCCACCTCTTCAGAGCCTTTTGTCCCCCCCACCCCAGAGCCACTGCCCCCCTCTAGAGCTGTATACCCCTTTCCTCAGTAATATATATGCCCCCCAGTAATGTGTATGTCCCCAACCTCTCTTGTGATGTATATACAGCAGTGTTAGTGTTCTCTATGTGCGGCTATGTCTGTTAGTGACTGTCACCAATCAGTGTGGCACTGACACATGCCCAGGAGGAGCTGGATGGACACAAGCGGGGAGGAGAATGAGGCTGTTGCCGGCTTCCCAATATTAGAACTCTCTCTAATGTGTCTATGTGTGCATTTCATGATCTGTATCTGTGTATGTCAGTCTATATGACTGGGTCTAGATTTATGTCTGTTTATGTGAATTTCTCTTTAAATAGATGTGTACGTATGCCTGTAAGTGTATGTATCTGTGCATGTCTATGTGTGGATGGGGCCCACAGACTTTCGCCCAGGGCCCACAAAAACCTGGTGCCGGCCCTGTATATCTACTACAGATGCTTATAGTTACCAGAACATTTTCTGATTTTTTTTCTCAAATTTATCTGGGGGAAAGAAAGAAAAAAAAAAAATAAAAAAAAAAAAAAAAAAAAAAAATGATGAACACTGGCATATGGAAACTGAATGTAAAGGTATAACCACATAGCAGCAGAGATTTAGAAGATGTCAGCAACCACATCAGTCATCCTGTGGAGGGCAGCAAAGCCACTTGTATAAAGAGGAGCACATTCTCAAGGGCAAAGTTGCACAGTTGTGTCTTTCTACCAAATGTAAAAATTAATAAAAAAAAAAAAAAAAACCTGCAGGGGGATACCCATCATCTGTAACATCAGTCACGAGTCACACCTGGTAAAGTCAGTGCATTTAAAAGAGGATAATATAAGAGTTCTTAAAGTTTTCAGAATAAGTGAGGGAATGATTCATAATCAATTTTTTTTTTATTCTTACACAATGATCACCTAAATCGATCATATTGAGAGGTACCCTGCTCAGACACGCTTCAATGTATAGGTTCGAAACCTGAGACAAAAAGGTGGGGCTCACTATGAGACAACCCCTTTTTTAATCAACAACCTTAACTTTTACATTCTTAACAATACATTTTGTTGTCAATCAGATTAGCAGACTTCACCCACTACTCTCAAAGTATGACGCCACATTATTTTAGGCTAGATCTCAATTTTGAGTAAGACTATTTTTAGTGCATCAGGAGATAAACAATGATTATATTATTTGATTGCTCATTTCCATTACTGATGCAGCAATGCTCAGTCAGAAACACTGTAAGCATCAGGTAATGGCCAACAAGTGGACGAATAAAAACAATATAGGAGACGCATATTATATATAACAAACACACACACACACACACACACACACACACACACACGTATATATCACAATGGGGGTTGTGTGGACAAATGTATGGGTGACCTAACTGCAGAGCAAGGTCAGTGGGGGTCCCCCATGATTGGCCAGATGTAAACACTATGAAGGTATCCTGCTAAATGTAGTGACCACCGCAGAGTACTGCAGCTCAGCTTTTCTTTACTAGAAGCTGCAGTACCCGGTAACAGGCGCTATACTTTATACCATTATACCACTCTAGTAGTGAAGAGCAGCTCTGATTCATAGCCACTGAGTGGCAAATAATACCTGCATTGGTACAAATTGATTTCTCATGTAGTGTTTAAAACCATAAGACATAGCAGCCTGAAAAGCTTGGGAAGGTGATACGGCTTCTGACATTTTCATAAACGTAAAGTAAAACTGGACGCTTCATATGGATATACAGAACTTTCTGCAACAAAATCTAGTGTGAATGATCACTCCTGAGGTTTATTCAAACAGTGTGATCATGTATAATATAGGATGGAAAGAGTGAGAGGAAACGAAAAAAAAAAAAAAAGACAAAAAACCCCAAAAACACCCCCCCCGAAATACAACTCCCCCCCCCCCTCCCCGACACAGAAGAAAACAAAAACAAACAAGCAAGCAAACAAACCACGTCTATCAAGTTCCACCATAGTGTTGGCAGAAATGTACACAAGTTGTAGTATTTTCTCTGCTAGTCGAATCCACTCCTGGTTTTTCCCCTTAAAAGTAAATTACAAAAATCTGTGTATGTACAGCTAAATCTTTGTAGATCTTTGGACATAATAGTGCCTTATTGCATTTTTTCAAAGTACATGGTGTCCCTGGAAGGCAGAGTTCAGGCGTCTGTACGAGCCAGGCACATCTGTAAATTGTGACCGGCAGCGTGTGCTTGTCTGTATAAGCAGGAGTGCAATAGCAATAGTCAGAATAGTCAATGACGTGACTTTATTCCATAGATTGTTGGTCTGTATCAAAAATTGCCCATGTGCACTGGCACACTGGATATGAGATTGTGTGCGGTCCTTGGGGCATACGGACAGCACGCATCCATATAACAGGCTAGTCTGAACGAGCCCAAAGCCTGTCCTAATGAAGGAATGCCCTATAAAATAGGAAAGAATAAAGCCTCCTTTTCTACATGTATTTCACAGATTACATGGGCACGGTTATCTCTTCGCTGGTGTGTAGCAGACATCCACTTCTAAGTATATATGGCTACAATAAGTGACAAAGGGAATGATGGGACAGTGTACAGAACCTTTTGTAAATCAGCAGTCTCCTCATTTTCTTGTCTAACTCTTTACAATTGCCCTTTTACCAGTGCACATTAGGTGAACATTGCAATCAGTCAGAGCAGCAGAATAGTCACAAAAGGGAGCCAAATTATAACGGCACGGAGGTGTAAAGACAGAACTGCTGGAGGCTGCTTTACAAACGGACCAAAGCAAAGGCATCTTATTATGGACCAACAAAATTAGAGGATAGATATTAGTACAGTGTAGAATCTGCTCCACATCTGGATTTCTAGAATGAAATTACTCTGGTCCATTTGCAGATATAGAATAAATAATACCACACACATTTCTAATATATTATATATATATATATATATATATATATATATATATATATATATATATATATATATATATATATATATATATATATATATATATATATATATAATAAACATATTTTACACACACACTCTAGGTGAACACTACTTGTAACTTAGAAATTGCTGGTTCAGGAATCAATCAAAATATTCCTTTGTTTGTCATCATTGCACAAGGTGAAAATTCAGAATGGAACTGTATATTATATATATATATATATATATATATATATATATATATATATATATATATATATATATATATATATATATATATATATATATATATATATATATATATATACACGCCATCAATGATCCCTATGGCTTACCTTGGTGGTCACAATGCACAGGCAGTCCATCGTTCACTCATATTCACCACATTCTTGCTACTTAAGTAGGTAAAATGAAGTGACCATTCTCTAAATCCTGCATGACCCTTCGGAGTCACAACAGCAGACACCAGTTTCAGCAGCCCACTGGGGTGGAGAAGGTGCAGGGAGGTCGAGGAGGACCCCAGGAGCCCCTGGAACAGGACATGAGCCAGCAAGTGACCGATTTGTAAAGCTCATCTATTTTTCAGATTTGTATGTTTTAGCAGAAAAGATCTCAAAGTTGTATTCCAGGGTTTCTTCCACAGCAGTTTAAATAGCGCTTCATTAATTCCTCCTCTCACAGAATTAGAGACATGATGTTCATAGTGAGTCATATGCTGAAACACCATATAAAATAAGCTGTGATCTAGCACGTCCTGATAAATAATGCATCTTCAGAAAAAAGGTGAACGCCTTCCTGTCCATGTAGACACAGGGAGAAAACTACTCCAGAATATAAAAGATCACTATCGGAGCATCCCTGCTTCTGCAGCCTGAAGATCAATGACTTTCTTGGCCAGAATGAATGGAATATTCCACGTGCAGCTCTGAGGAGGGGAGTGTGTAGTACTTCAAGTCACAGCAGTTCCTGTTCACAAAGTATATACTGCACAACTATGGCTTTCTAATTCCTACTGCAAAAGAAAAGGATTTTTACCAACAAGTCCAGATGACAGCAGAGAAACCATCTGCAAGGCAATTTAGCACTAAATAACAAAATATGGACAAGAAATAGGAATCCCCCCTGGGTTCCGAAAGGCCATTAAATGATCAGAACAAAAAGTCAATGGCAGATGGAAAATCGGTAGCTGCAGTCATGAAGTCCAGTTGCCCAGCCTGCCATTATTCCAGATCAGAGGCAAACGCTCCAAAGTACCAACATAACAGTGCCCGGAGGCTCCAGGCTTCATCAGGTGGAGCAGCCCCGGTCCAAATCAAGCTTTACAAATAGACTGATATTCCTTCTCTGGTGTCATCACCCTATGGCGGCACCTACCTAATGCAACCACAACACAAACCTGCAAGCTCTGCGGAAAATAAAAAAAAAATAAAAAAAACACTTAAAAAAGGTTGACTAAAGACACCCTGCCTTTAAGCTAGACATACCGTATTTTTCGGACTATAAGACGCACCAGACCATAAGATGCACCCTGGATTTAGAGGAGGAAAATAGGAAAATAAAATTTTAAGCAAAAAATTACACACTGCTATGGGGCGAGGATCTGCTGCTGACACTTATGGGGGTAATGTCCCCAAATTCTCTACTAAGGTACCCCATCTTGGTAATGGTCCTCCTGTCTTGTATATGATCCCCATCCTGGTAAATACCCCCATCCTGATAAATACCTCCCATCCTGGTATATGGCCCACATCCTGTGACACACAAAAACAAACATTTATACTCACCTTTCCTCACTCCACGCAGCATCGCTTGTCTTCCTGTCTGTGCCAGCAGCAGCGCCGCTGACCTGTGTGGAGCCGTGCGCACAGCGATAACGTCATCGATGTGCGCACCACTCTTCACACACATCAGTGGGCAGGCAGATAGGATGTCATCACAATGCTGCAGGGAACACTGACCAGTGAGTATACTTATTCACTGCCCCCCGCGCTGATGATGATATGCAGGGGGCAGTGAATATAGCCATACATGTTCACTCGAGGCTGTAGGAGCCAGGGATGATCATGCGGGCCGGCTGTTTAGTAGGAGCGCACCCCCCCCCCCCCCGCCCGACCATCATCCTACCCACCTCTCAGTGCCGGCTTCAGGGCCGAGAGATGATGGGGGTCGGGATGCAGTGCATATGAAATGACGCTGATGAGCGGGCCCACGTAGTCACGGTAGGTGCTGCTACAGCCTGCTCCTGCCTCTGATGACCCGCTCCACCACCACCGCACCCCACCTACCCGCAGCCATCAGACTATAAGACCCCCTCTTTCCCCTAAACTTTTTTGGGGAAAAAGTGCGTCTTATAGTCCAAAAAAATACGGAACCTTCATTTTATCTTTATTAAAATTAAAATCCACTGGTGTGAATGAAGGATATTTATGGTGGGATACTCCTCTACTCATCTCTCTGCAAACAAACTGCTCCCGACATCTTTTGAAAATAGTTTGCCCGGTCTGAATAAATACAGTAGCAATACGAGACCCGATTATTGCATTTGCACCTGTTTTTTTTGTGCAATTTTTGCGGTTTTTCCTTTGCATCTAATTTCTTTTTAAAAGGTTTGTCAAAAATATAATCTACTCCACCCTTGGAGGGGTTTTATATACGTCAGGTATTTTGGTGCATAATAATGAGATGTACAAATTTTTCTCTAAAAAGACGCAACGCAAAATAGGTCAACGAACACTACAAGAAAAAATGAGAACCAATGACTTACAAAATGCAAAAGACAGATCAGGCAATAGAGACCGCTTTCCGGAGTAAAGCAGCAACACACTTTTCACTGTTTAGGTGGTGAAGAAAAGGTTCCTTACCCTTTTTAACCCCCTGCCCTGCGACACAGGTCTGCTGGTATACAGAGTACAAGATCATACATCATATAGTCCTTGTGCTTTGAAGTTCAATTTCTACACAAATGCTGTACCAAGGCTCACCGCCTATCTCTGTTCTTCATATCCATTGCCTCATGACAAATGCCAACAGCCCCCAAAAGACCCCATAGATTAATGGCATCCATCGGGTTTCCATCACTTCAAATGATCTTATTTTTGATAAACCTGCAAGTGTGGCTCCAATTCAGATGTGAACAGAGCCTATGTGAGTAAACGGGTGCACAACAAGCAACCAATATCTTTTGATTCTAGGTCCTCCCCCACATTGGAAGTGCTATAAACTGGAATCAGTCATTCTATGCTACTAATATTCAATATACAGTGGCATGCAAACGTTTTGGCATCTTTGGTCAAATGAAAATGACTTATTGTGAACGGTTAAGCAAATTGAAGATGAAATTATCTCTAGTGTTGAGCGAGCATGCTCACCACTGCTCGATCAAGCATAGGGTTGCTCAGGTACTTTTGCAGTATGCAGTACTCATCCGAGTATCGTGGGTGCTCAGATGTTTCGTCCGTGAAACAACCACAAACCACAGGTTTGCTTCACCGCACGATTCGTGCAGTGGCCCCAGTGAGAGCCATTTGCAGTTCCTGAATGGTTCACTGAGGTTTTCGGATGTAATATGTCAAGAAAAAAAAAAAACAAAAAAAAAGAAAGAACTAAAAACACACACACACACACACACACACACACACACACACTTTTACCGCACTTGGAACTTCTTCCCATTCAGAAGTACAACTCGTCCCACAAGAACAAAGCCTCATGGCTATATTTATAAAATAAAAAAAATAAAGTGATGGCGCTTGGAAGAAGGGGAGGAAATAAACGAAAAATTGCCAGGTGGTAAAGGGATTAATTGGCCTGTTACTGTTAAGGCTTGTTCACTGTCATCATTGGAAAAGGTCAAGTGACGCAAATTTCTCAGCTTTATAAAAACCCAGCCTCCTCTAACCTCATGCCAAAAAACAGCAGCCATGGGTTCTTCTAAGCAGCTGCCTAGCACTCTGAAAATGGCGGAGGCCCACAGAGCAGGAGGGGGCTATAACAAGATTGCAAGGAATTTTCAAGTTGCCCTTTCCTCAGTTCCAAATGTAATTAAGAAATGGTAGTTATCAGGAACAGTGGAGGTCAAGATGAGGTCTGGAAAACCAAGCAAAATTTTCTGTGAGCTGCTCCTAGGATTGCAAGAGAGAAATCAGAACTCCCGCCTGATTGCAAAAGATCTTCAGGAAGATTTAGCAGATACCAGTTCAGAGACACCTGCACAAATATGGCCTTCATGGAAGAGTCATCAGGAGAAAACCTCTCCTGTAACCTCACCATAAAATTCAGGGTCAGATATATGCAAAAAAATAAATCAAAAAAAAAAAAAAAGCCTGATGCATTTTGGAAACAAGTCCTGTAGACCGATAAGTTTTAAATCAAAAGGTATGTGTGGAGAAAAAATTTAACACAGAATTTAAGTAAAAATATGGGGTTGTGTTGCAGCCAATGTCACGGGGAACATTTCACGGCTAGAGGGAAGAATGGATTCAATGAAATTTCAACAAATTCTTGATACAAACATAACACCACCTTAAAGAAGTTCAAAAGATGGCTTCTACAAATGGATAATGATCCTAAACATGTCAAAATCTACAATAGACTACCTCAAAAGGCACAAGCTGAAGGTTTTAAAATGGCCCTCACGGTCCCTTGATCTCAGCATTGAAAATCTGTGGTTAGACCTCAAAAGAGAAGAAGTGCATGCAAGACAAGCCAGGAATCTCACAGAACTGGAAAACTTATCCAAGGAAGAGTGGATGAAAATTCCTCAAATAAGAATTGAAATGAAGAAATGAAAGATCCTCGGCTGGCTACAAAAAAAAAAAAATGTTTACAGCTGTGATATTTGCTAAAGGGGGTGCTACTAACCATGCAGGGTGCCCAAACTTTTGCATTGATTTTTTTTTACTTGGCTGTATTTTGACTACATTAATAAAGACACCTGCACATAAATGCCTTTATATTTTACCTAAAGTATTTGGTGGCATTTGCAGTCAGTATTGTAGCCCACAGGTCTATTCATAATTCTGCGACCATCAAAGCTGGATCTCCCAGGATTTTTTGCTGACAAAGTTCACACAAGATTTACATTAATGACTTTGCAGTGTAATGAAGACACCACCCAGACTGCAAATTGATGAAGGGAACACAAAACTGTATTCTATATATATTGTAAAATTTGCAGAACAGTGAGTGCAGGTCAGGATACATAGAATGTAATTTGGTTTTAGTACAAGAAATGTAGCTATACAAAAGTGTGTACACACACACACACACACACACACACACACACACACCGTGCTGTGGCAAAAATTAAGAGACCACTGCAAAATTGACAGTTTTTCTGATTTTTCTAATTATAGGTATATTTGAGTGAAAATTAAATTGTTCTTTTATTCTATAAACTACTGACATGTCTCCGAATTTCCTAGCAATAAATTTTGTATTTCTTTTCTGAAAATGAGAAATTGTCAAAAATAACAATGCATTGCTTTCAGACCTCAAATAATGCAAAGAAAACAAGTTCCTAATCATTTAGAAACAACAATACTAATAATGTTATAACTCCGGAAGAGTTCAGAAATCAATATTTTGTGGAATAACCATGATTTTTAATCACAGTTTTCATACATCTTGGCATGCTTTCCACCAGTCTTTCACACTGCTTTTGGGTGACCTTATGCCACTCCTGGTGCACAAAATTTAAAGCAGTTCTTGTTTGTTTGATGGCTTGTGACTATCCATCGTCCTCTTGATTACATTCCAGAGGTTTTCAGTGGGGTTCATGTCTGGAGATTGGGCTGGCCATGACAGGGTTTTGATGATGTTGTCCTTCATCCACACATTGATTGACCTAGCTGTGTGGCATGGTGCATTGTCCTGCTGGAAAAACCAGTCCTCAGCGTTGGAGAACATTGCCTGTGCAGAAGGAAGCAACTGTTTTTTCCAGGATAACCTGCTTTGTGGCTTAATTCATACGTCCTTCACAAAGTTTAATCTGCCCAATTGGACCATAGAGGACTGGAGTAAAGCCTGCTTTAAATGCCGTAATTAATCGTGCGATCGCATTTGTGATTGCACCCGCCCCCATAGTTTGTGCGGCACGGGCAACTTCTTGCCCGTGTTGCACAAAGTCGGTAACCCCCGTCACACGTACTTACCGCCCGAACGACCTCGCTGTGAGCGGTGAACATCCACCTCCTGAAGGGGGAGGGACGTTCGGCGTCACAGCGACGTCACACAGCGGCCGGCCAATAGAAGCGGAGGGGCGAAGAAGAGCGGGACGTAAACATCCTGCCCACCTCCTTCCTTTCGCATTGCCGGCGGCCGCAGGTAAGCTGCAGTTAATCGTTCCCGGGGTGTCACACGGAGCGATGTGTGCTGCCTCGGGCACGATAAACAACCGGAGCATAGAAGGACATTTGATTTTGTGAAAATGAGCGACGTGTCAACGAGCAACGGTAAGGTGAGTATTTTTGCTTGTTCACAGTCGCTCATTTGTGTTACACGCTACGATATGTCAAACAAGGCCAGATATGTGTCACTAACGACGTGACCCCGACGACATATCGTTTGATATATCGTAGCGTGTAAAGCCCGCGTAAGGTAATCTTGTCTGATGAGTCTAATTTTCAGCTTTGCCCAATACCTAGTCATCTAATGGTTAGACAGACCTGGCGAGGCATACAAGCGACAGTGTCTTGCACCCACTGTGAAATCTGGTGGAGGATTGGTGATGATCTGGGGATGCTTCAGCAAGGCTGGAACTGGGCAGAATAAACTTTGCGAAAGTATGAATCAAGCTGCATACAAAGTTATCCTGGAAAAACAGTTACTTCCTTCCTTTCCAGTAGGACAATGCGGCATGCCACACAGCTAGGTCAATCAATGTTTGGCTGTAGGAAGACCACATCAAAACCCTGTCATCGCCAGCCCAATCTCCAGACCTGAACCCCATTGAAAACCTCTAGAATGTAATCAAAAGGAAGATGGATAGTCACGAGCTATCAAAGTAGAACTGCTTACAATTTTGCACCAGGAGGGGCATAAGGTCAAAAGCAGTGTGAAAGACTGATGGAAAAAATGCCAAGAAGCATAAAAGCGGTGATTAAAAATCATGGCTATTACACAAAAAATTGATTTTTGAACTCTGAGTTAAAACTCAAAAACATACCTATAAAGAGAAAAATCAGAAAAACTGAAAATTTTGCAGTGATCTCTTTAGGTTTGCCAGAGTTATATATGATATAAGTATTTTGATCACATGATAATGGTTATCCATGTTGTCCTACTCCAAGCTCTAGAGGCTTTAGAGCCAACTACCAATTAAGTGATGTGCATCTCTGCAATGAGGAGGGGTGTGGTGTAATGACATCAACACCCTATATAAAGGTGTGCTTAATTATTAGACAACTTCCTTTCATTTGGTAAAATGGGTCAGAAGAGAGATTTGCCGGGCTCTGAAAAGTCCAAAATTGTGAGATGTCTTGCAGAGGGATGCAGCCGTCTTGAAATTGCCAAACTTTTGAAACATGATCACCGAACAATGAAGTGTTTCATGGCAAATAGTCAACATGGTCGCAAGAAGCGTGTTGGGCAAAAAAGGCGCAAAATAACTGCCCATGAATTGAGGAAAAAATCAAGCGTAAACCTGCCAAGATGCCTTTTGCCACCAGTTTGGCCATATTTCAGAGCTGCAACGTTACTGGAGTATCAAAAAGCACAAGGTGTGCCATACTCAGGGACATGGCCAAGGTAAGGAATGCTGAAAAACGCCCACCTTTGAACAAGAAACATAAGAAAAATGTCAAGACTGGGCCAAGAAATATCTGAAGACTGATTTTTCAAAAGTTTTATGGACTGATGAAATGAGAGTGTCTCTTGATGGGTCAGATGGATAGGCCAGAGACTGGATCAGTAAAGGGCAGAGAGCTCCACTCCGACTCAGATGCCAGCAAGGGGGAGGTGGGGTACTGGTATGGGCTGGTATCATAAAAGATTAATTTTGTGGAAAGATTGTGGGACCTTTTCGGGTTGAGGATGGAGTGAAGCTCAACTCCCAGACCTACTGCCAGTTTCTGGAAGACAACTTCTTCAAGCAGTGGTACAGGAAGAAGTCGGTATCATTCAAGAAAAACATGATTTTCATGCAGGACAATGCTCCATCACATGCATCCAACTACTCCACAGCGTGGCTGGCCAGTAAAGATCTAAAAGATGAAAAAATAAATGACAGGGCCCCCTTGTTCACCTGCTCTGAACCCAATAGAGAACCTGTGGTCCTTCATAAAATGTGAGATCTACAGGGAGGGAAAACAGTACACCTCTCGGAACAGTGTCTGGGAGGCTGTGGTGGCTGCTGCACGCAATGTTGATCGTAAACAGATCAAGCAACTGACAGAATCTATGGATGGTAGGCTGTTGAGTGTCCTCATAGAAAGGTGGCTATATTGGTCACTTATTTTTTGGGGCTTTTTTGCATGTCAGAAATGTTTATTTCTAAATTTTGTGCAGTTATATTGGTTTACCTGGTGAAAATAAACAAGTGAGATGGGAATATATTTGACTTTTATTAAGTTGCCCAATAATTCTGCACAGTAATAGTTACCTGCACAAACAGATATCCTCCTAAGATAGTCAAATCTAAAAAAAAAACCACTCCAACTTCCAAAAATATTAAGCCTTGATATTTATGAGCCTTTTGGGTTGATTGAGAACATAGTTGTTCATCAATAATAAAAGAAAAAAATCCTCTAAAATACAACTTTCCTAATAATCCTGCACACAGTGTATATATCTATATCTATATCTATATCTATATATATATACACACACACACACACACACACACACACACACACACACACACACACACACACACTGTATATACATACATCATAATTACATTAAAAGTGGAAACATACAATATCTGGGGTAGCTAATTGACATGTTTTACAAGTAGTCTCGGAACGTTTTCAGAAATTTATTTTAACAGTTCTATCTAACCTAGATGCTAAAGAAAGTTAAACATACTTCAGCATCTGCAATGTTACACTTTTCACATTTTCACAGTGGTGGCAATAAATAAATTCACAGCTAAAGTTAACAAAACCAATTAACATTTTATATACTTCAATAGCACCTATTGCATCCAAGTGTAAATTACACATCAGTAGGCATGTTAATGAAATGGCAGTTAAAACACCTATTGAAAAAATAAAGTAGTGAGCACAAGTAGACATTCTAATTAAAGAGAACCAACCAGCAGGATTTTCATATATAAAGTGAAGCCAGTGCTATACTGGGGCTAGGATGCTTCTTCTGAGATTGGAGGTTTTATTTCAGAAATATGAGCAAGTAGAGTTCCAGCAATGCACTGCTATTTGATTGATAGCAGCTACAGAACATCTAATATGTGGCATTCTATTCCTGCCCCCGTCTGCTGCCTGGCCTCTGTAGTTGCTAGACTGTATGGGCTCCTTCCAGGTATGAGTCCGTTCTGTCACCATTCCCTTTAAAAAGGTGGTTACTGTTTAATGTTACAGCATATGTTGTTTTAGTGCCATCTCCCTCACTGCTCCTCAAAGTTTTGTACACAGGGTTGATGTCCCATAACCTTTCCTCAGCGGTCTGACTTCTACATAGTGTATACCAAAAGTCACCAATGCTGCATGCCAAAGAGAAGGAGCAGAATAGGAGCTTAAGGCTATGTGCACACTAGAAAAAGGATTTTTCTTAAGAAAATGTCTTGAGAGTGAAGGATTAGCGCCCCTGCGTTAAAAAAACGCACCAAAAACGCACCTGCGTTTTTACCGCGATTTGGTGCGTTTTTACCGCTGGTTGCTCCCTGCGTTATTGTGCCATTATCTATGGTAACTAACGCAGTTAGCTGCAGAAAAGAAGTGACATGCTCATTCTTTTTCTTAAGAAAATCTACAGAAGGAATTTTCTTAAGAAAAAAACGCAGTGTGCGCACAGCTAATATTTTTTGCCATAGGTTTGGCTGGGGAATGTCTGCAGAAAGGTTACAAGAATTTCTCAAGAAATTTCTGCAGCAAAAACGGACCAAAAACGCAGGTAAAAAACGCAGTGTGTGAACATAGCCTAAGGCTGCTTTCACACATCCGGTTTTTCCTGTGCGGCACAATCTGGCGCTTTGCAGAAAAAACGCAACTGGTTTTTTTTGCCGCCGGCTGCGTTTTTTTTTTTGCATAGACTTACTTTAGTGCCGTATTGTGCCGCATGGGCTTGCGTTCCATCCGTTTTTTGCCGCATGCGGCAGATTTAGCCGATGCGGCGGCCGGATGGAACGTTGCCTTGCACGGTTTTTTTGTCCGGCAAAAAAAAAAACAAACAAAAACCGCATCGCGCCGCATCCGGCCGATGCAGCGCGATTTGCAATGCATGCCTATGGACGCCACATGCGGCGTCCTGCGGCAAACAACGCATCCGGCCGCCGCATGTGGTTTTTTTCCACTGCGCATGCTCAGTAGCCTGCCGCAAGAGGCAAAAACCGGACGGGCCGCATGTCAAAAACTTATGCAAAGGATACGGTTTTGTCGCCGCATCCGTTGCATAGGTTTTAGAGCCGGATTGGCCGGCTCTGCTAAAACCAGATGTGTGAAAGCAGCCCTAACTGGCAAAACCATGCTCATCTTATCTTCATGCATTTCACAACCATGGCTTTTATTTTACCCAGATATCAACATCCGCCGTACATGTACAACACAAGTTGGGATCGGGTGTCTCAAGTGGGTCCATAGGCTGTGCCCTTTTTTTTTTTTTTTTTTTTTTTACCAGATGGGTTAAACTTTAAATTAAACTTAAATTTATTAGTCCCCTTAGAGGACTTTAATCTGCAATAATCTGATTGCTTGTGCTATATACAGCAATAAGTATAAAATTCAAGGTCTTTATAGCCAAGCCACTTGTCTGTGATAGCAGATACAGGGGTCTTCAATAGACCTCCAGCTGCCATAGAAATCCATCAATGCTGTGTACTCACAGAGGGAGCGCCAATGAGCACATAAAATGACGCGCCCCACACCAAACCCCTGTTAATGGTGCGATCAGACATTCAAGGTGGCATTTAACAGATGCAGGTAAAGTTTGGCTCCACCCTGAGCTGCTGAAGCCATGTCTTGGCTGTGACACAGCAATTATCTGCAGGGTATAGTGTAGTGTTTCCGAGAAAAAACAACATTTTACCAGCCACCAGAGACCGAGCTGAACAGCAGACATCAGAAAAATGATAAAAAACGTGCCACGTTTCAGCCACGTAGGGCCATTATCAGCCATTGAGGTGTACAATAGCTTGATAAAGGCCCGGCATGGTCAAAACATTGCACCTTATTATATATATTCTATATATTGGCTGATGTGGCGAGTTCACACACGTTTATTCCTATTTCACATATTACATGATTACCAATATCTTTTCCTTTACATTAGCTGATGTCAGGCGTACACACACACACACACACACACACACACACACACACAGGAGAAAATATTTGTTACACTGCCGATTTTGCAAGTTTTCATACCTACAAAAAAAAAAAAAAAAAAAGGGAAAGGTCTAATTTTTTTTTTTATTGTAGGTACACCAACTGTGACAGTCAGAATCCCACCCCAAAACAAATCACATTGTATGATTCTTAAATAATTAAATTTACATATTATTGCATGAAATAAGTATTTGATTACTTACCGACCAGCAAGAATTCTGGCTCTCATAGACCTGTTTTTTTCTTTAAGAAGCCCTCCTACTCTGCACTCATTACCTGTGTTAATTGTATCTGTTTGAACGCATTACCTGTCCACGCACTCAATCACTCAAACTTCTCCACCATGGCCAAAAAAAAAAAAAAAATTGTAGACCTGCACAAGGCTGGGATGGGCTACGGGACAATAAGCAAGCAGCTTGGTGAGAAGACAACAACTGTTGCCGCAATTATAAGAAAATGGCAGAAAAACACGATGACTGCCAATCTTACTCAGTCTGGGGCTCTATGCAAGATCTCGCCTTGCCGGTCAAGGATGATTCTGAGAAAGATCAGGAATCAGCCCAGAACTACACGGGAGGACCTGATTAATGACCTGTAGAGAGCTGGGACGACAGTCTCACAGATTACCATTAGTAATACACAACGCCATCATGGATTAAAATCCTGCAGGGTACGTAAGGTTTTTCTGCTCATGCCAGACCATGTCCAGGCCTGTTTGAAGTTTGCCAATGACCATTTGTATGATCCAGACTAGGCATGGGAGAGGATCATGCGGTCATAGGAGACAATAATAGAACGTTTTAGTATCAACTCCACTCGCCGTGTTTGGAGAAAAAGAAGGATGAGTACAACCCCAAAAACACCATCCCAATCGTGAAGCTTTGGGGTAGAAACATCACACTTTGGGGGTGCTTATCAGCAAAGGGGACAGGACGACTGCACCGTATTGAAGGGAGGATGGATGGGGTCATGTATTCTGAGATTTTGGCCAAGAGCCGCCTTCCTCAGTAAGAGCATTGAAGATAAGTGGTGGCTGCGTCTTGCAGCATGACAATGACCCAAAACACACAGCCAGGGCAACTAAAGTGGCTCCACAAGAAGCATTTTAAGTTCCTGGAGGAGAATAGCCATTTTCCAGACATGAACCCAATAGAAAATCATTGGAGATAGCTGAACTCAATGTTGCCCAGTGACAGCCCCAAAACCTGAAAGATCTGGAGAAGATCTGTATGGAGGAGCGGGCCATCCCTGCTGCAGTGTGTGCAAACTTGGTTAACTTCAGGAAATGTCTGATCTCTGAAATTGCAAACAAAAAGGTTTCTGTAGCAGATATAAAGTTCTTTTTTTTTCCTATTGTATGAAAGTCTTATTCCATGCAATAGAATGCAAATTAAATTTGTTAAAGGGAACCTGTCATCAGAAATTTAGCTTTCAACCTAAATGTTTCCCCCTCTGCAGCTCGTGGGCTGCATTCTAGTAAGGTTTCTATACTTTTTGTACCCCCTTTTAAACCAATATAAATACTTTATAAAACTGTACCTTTCGGTTTGAAAATCTTGTAAATCGTCCATGGGGGCGGGCCGTGTGGCGTCCGTTGCTGTATCTTACACTGTCCCCCATGCTCCAAATCATCCCTCAGGACACCGCCCACGGTCCCGTGCACGCCGGGACACCTGGTGACGTGGTCGCAAGCACGAGATTATGGGCGGCGCTGTGATTGCATCGCAAGTGCCCGCCCATACTCTCGTGCCCGCCCTTTCCCCACTGCCTCCAGCGTTCTGCGCCGGCCCGACGTCACCTCCTTCCCATTGTACCCTGCAGCAGGAAATCGATAGGAGGAGCGGAACAGCACAGCACAGGAGAAGCTGAGAGAATCTGAGCGACGTACAGAGGGGAGAGCGCGCCCACGAGAGTATGGGCGCGCACTTGCGATGCAATCACAGCGCCGCCCATACTCTCGTGCGTGCGACCACGTCACCAGCGATCCTGGCGTGCACGGGACCTCGGGCGCAGTGGGCGGCGTCCTGAGGGATGATTTGGAGCATGGGGGACGGCGTAAGATACAGCAACGGACGCCACACGGCCCGCCCCCATGGACGATTTACAAGATTTTCAAACCGAAAGGTACAGTTTTATAAAGTATTTATATTGGTTTAAAAGGGGGTACAAAAAGTATAGAAACCTTACTAGAATACAGCCCACGAGCTGCAGAGGGGGAAACATTTAGGCTATGTGCCCACGCTGTGGAAAATGCGCGGATTTTGCCGCGGATTTCTCGCGGAAAAGCCGCGGATTTTCCGAAAATCTGCAGCACAGCTACTCCCCAGCCATTTCTATGGCATTTGGGAAATGCTGTGCCCACGCTGCGGATTTTTCCGCAGCGGAAATCGTGCGGATTTCCGTGCGGAAAAATCTGCAGCATGTCAATTATTGTAGCGGATTTCTCCGCAGGGTCCCATATACTTACCTGCCTTGATAGAGACCAGAGTCACTTTCTCCGTCCGGTGTAGCGGCAGCGGCGCGGTGGATCCAGCCAGGTACAGGAAGGAAGAGGTGGGCGGAGCCTGCAAGAGCTCCGGTCATGTGACAGCCAGAGCTAGTTCAGGCCCGCCCACCTCCAGCACAGTGAAACCAGACACTGCCTGACAGGGACCCGGCAGCCGGAAAGCGAGGTGCTGCATGATGGAGGTAAGTATAAACTTCCCCGATCACGGCAGCACTTGTTCTGCATTGAGGATGCAGTGCCGAAGCCATGGCACTGTATCCTCAATGCAAAATGCCCGTAGCATATCCACACGACATTCCGCAGCATGGAAACAGACAAAAGTTGTGGTGTTGTTTCCTGGGAGCACCTGCGGAATGTCGTGCGGATATATCCGCAGGACACTTTCCCCGTGGGCACATAGCCTTAGGTTGAAAGCCAAATTTCTGATGACAGGTTCCCTTTAAAATAAAAAAAAAAAAAAAAAAAAACACCACAATGATTTTCTGTGGTTCTTTTTCTCTATTTCACAGTTCAAGTGTACCTATGATAAAATGTACAGATCTCCACATTCTTTATAGGTGGGAAAGCTTTCAAAATCAACAGTGTATCAAAATTATTTTCCCACTGTATACACATACACACACTGTATATATATATACACACACACACACACACACACACACACACAAACTACATAAAATTCTATTTCGGTTGTCATGAAACAATACTTATGTATGTAGCGTAAAACGAAAGTGTCCCCAATTAGGAACCTGCTTGAATTTTAAAACTTCATATGAAAATTATTAAATGAGAAAAAAAAAAATATATATACCTCTGTACTTTGACTGATTGGCAATGTTTCTGATGTTACAGTTGAGCTGGGAAGGCTAGAAAACTCCCATGTATTCACAGGCAATACTGGTTCAGGTGCCTTGGAGTTGTCAGTACATCTAGGATTGTCCAGTAAGGTCACTTCATAAAATTCCTGTATATCTGAAAATTATAGTAAATAGATCATGTCATGGTATACAATCAAGTAAAAACACAAAAACTCAGTAATAACACAACGCATAGAAAATGGGCATCATTTAAAGGCAAAAATTAAAACCAGCAACAGTCGAGCCATACGGTTTCCTCCGATGCAGCCCTTGACTACTACAAGTACTGAGTGTTACTCTGCACGTCATGTCTCACACTCGCAGCAGAGAAGTGGCCACACAAGACTTGTTCACTCTCTAGCACAGGGGTGGGGCACCACCTCTGGTCCATGAAGACTTCTTATGCGGCCGGTGAAGATTTCTGGCCAGAAGTTAGAAATTAAATCATAAGCTATCAATGCAAGTTTCTGAAAGCAAAAACAAGGATAGCTGAGGCTCACACAGACTAGCATTGAAGAGTGATCTCCGGCTCACTTCATGAAACACTGGAGCGATCCGTCAGGTCACAAAGTCAGGCCAATAGGAGCATCGCCGATAAAGGGTGAAAACGTTGGAGGGCGAGTATAAGAGCAGGGTCAGGGAACATAGAATAGAATTTTCTGTCACGTGAGTCGAGGACCGGAGCAGCGCTGGAAACCAGGTTGGAATTTTATTACACGGACGCTACACATATATTTCGACAGGTTTACATAATAAAATTCTCGGGAGAGCTTCTTTAATAAGCTCTGTGACTAGACACCTCACTGTGCTGTGCTTCAATCAAGACAGATTTGAACTATTTTTCAGTGTGAATTACGCAGGGGAAGAAGTGGCTCATTAGTGGAGTAAAAAGTATATTTTTGCAATAGGTTACAAAAGATTCCTATATTTCCTTTTCTGTTGATTTATGCAAGGTTTGCTGAAAACCATTAGGGAAGCACTGCAGCATTTTTCGTTACTGCACATATAATGCTTACTCGCCATCAATACTCATGCTGTTTAATTTATTTCTTTTTGTATTCTGCTCTTGAAAAATGAAAGCTATGCTGTATTTGTTGCTATGGGCAGCAAATAGGTTCTTTTCAACGCTTTCATAAATCCGGTCTGTAATTTCTGCTTTTTATAAAGAGTGCAGTGACAGTAGGAGAGAAGATGAAGCTGCATCACATACCGCAATGGTCAGAAGTTTGGACACACCTGCTAATGCAATTGCTTTCATTGTTCTTCTTAGAACATGTACATGAAATTTAATTAGTGATTACAAGTTAAGGTACCGTCACACAACGAGATCGCTAGCGAGATCGCAGCTGAGTCACGATTTCTGTGACGCAGTAGCGATCTTGTTATGTGTGACACCTACCAGCGATCAGGCCCCTGCTGTGAGATCTCTAGTCGTTGCAGAATGGTCCAGGCCATTTTCTTCTAAGGCGATGTCCTGCTGGGGAGGATGCATCGCTGTGTTTGACACTGTGTGACAGGGTCCCAGTGACTGCTGAGATCGTTATACAGGTGGCTACTGCGGCCTGTATCGTTCCTGCATCGTTGGTAAGATCTGACTGTGTGACATCTCACCTGCGACCTCCCAGCGACTTACCTGCGATCCCTATCAGGTCACATCGTTTTCGGGATCGCTGGTAAGTCGTCGTGTGTGACTGGGCCTTTAGACGCCTGTTCAAACGATATTAAGAGACTCCCCGAACAGGCCACTAGACAACTTGGATTATTATGTGAGGACTTGTTTGCTCATCAGTGGTGGCAGATAAATGATGACTTCTTATGTGCTCATCAGCTTTCCTTAGAGGGGTTTTCCTATGATGTGTACAAAGGTAATTGTAATCAATAGATCTTGGAATAATAAATTTCCACAATTGGATGTATTAAGTTTTTGTTTTTTGTTTTTTTTTTTTTTAAAAAATAAGTGTTCCTGTGCAGCGATAATCTTATATTTGTGCCCCTGCCATGGTCTGATCATGCTACATCTTCTGGGCTGCGAAGGGCGGAAAAGAGTACACAGGCATTACAGCACGGGATCAAAGATGATTCTTTTTGGGAGGCAAAAAAAAAATTTCAGCCAGCTTTTTTTCCTTCAAGAATTATTTTTTTATTCATTTTCGTAGAAAAATCAAGCCAATAATACAGGTACAATAAATAAGAACAAGAAAATGCCAGCTCAAAATAGCTTAATCACACGCCGTTGCCAGATCTATACATTTCCAATATTGTTTCAGATAAATGTAAAAATGGGTATCACAATCAGAACAGATCTGCAGTTGTATTTGATTCAGAGTCGATCATCTACCATGGTTAGAACTAAGTAAATGAGAGATGTAAGAGAATGGATATTGAGAGTAGGCAAAGAAAAAGAGGAACTACAGGAGACATAGAAAAAGCAGAGGAAGGGCGATATAGGCGTACAGGAGAGTGATGGGTTAGTGGGGGGTTTACCAAAATTATGGGATGGGAAGAGGAGGGTTCCAGGTATTGACATGTCCACTAATTAGTTTACAGCAACAGAGAGAAGGTGCCTAGTGAAGCCATACTGCAAAGTTAGGGTTCTCTTTGAAAGAGGCGCCAGCGTACTGGTCCCAACTATCTTGCTCATGCGCCAGGAGAGACTCCATACACTCCAACCTGTTCAACTCCTCTATCCACACTACAGGAGGGAACTGTGGAAGTTTTCCAATGCCTCGGGATTACAATACGAGTGGGAATAAGAAAACAAAAAGTAAAATACTCTTAACAGAAGAGAGGTAGTCAGGTATTAAAGAAATAAGTGCAATTTGAGGTGAATGGAGTATGCCTGTCACTTGGACATACACTTCAAAGACTACAGACCAGAACAGCTGTAGAAAGTGGCATGAGCACTAAATAGGCGTCAAAGTGCCAATCCCGACCTCACATTCTGCCAGTTTAAGAAAAAAAAAAGTGTTTTACCTCAAAAAAAAAAACCACAAAATGATTTGCAATCCCGTGCTGTATTGTCTTTATGCTCTTTTGCATCCTCCTCTGCCCTGTAGGTGTGGTATGATAAGACAATGTCCCTCTACAGTCAGACATTGCCATTACACAGCACATAGCAGGGACATTATATATGAGATTCTCAGCACAAGAACTATTTTTTTATCCTTTTTTTGTGTTTTTTTAATAAACACATTCAAGTGTGAAAATTATTCCAAGATCTATTGATTAAAATGAACTTCGCCTCTGCTCTCCCAGCCGCCACTCCTGTGTGCTCATCTAGTAGCAGCGGGGAGAGCGGTGGCGGAGTTCAGCAGGACGTGGAATACAGCAGGGCACTATGCCAGCGGTACTTAGTGATACTTCAGACATTAGGATCCCTTTGCGGTCACCAACAAAATGGCTCCGCACTGATTCTAAACTTCATTCTCCCTAATCCTTCTGGAAGCACCCAGCATGGGAGGGGGATGTGTCACACACACACAGGAGAGCAGATTCCTCCCACTTAGGCTATGTGCGCACGTTGTGTATATACATGCAGTTACCCTGCGCTTTGCAGCGCAGCGTAACTGCATGCGTCCTGCGTCCCCTGCACAGTCTATGGAGACTGTGCAGGGGCCGTGCGCACGTGGCGTTTAAGAGCGCAGCGCTTCGGCTACTGCCGAAGCGCTGCGCAAAAAGAAGTGACATGTCACTTCTTTCCTGCGCTTTGCCGGCAGCTCCTGCACGGTCTATGGCAGGAGCTGCAGGCAGAGCGCATGGAATCGGCGCTCACTACGGACATTTCTGCAGCGATCTAAAGCGCACATGTGCTCTTCAGATCGCTGCAGAAATTTCTGCAGGGCTTGTACGCAACGTGCGCACATAGCCTTATACTGCAGTTGTAATGTGAGCGAGTTCTACAGTAGGATTTCAGCTGCTGCTCCTCCTAGTGTTAAAGGGTGGAAAATATAAAACTTTTAAAATATTTTTTATATTTTGCTCAAACAAATATTTAAACATAACATTAAAACTTTATAGTCTCAGTTATTGAATTTTATTTTTTTTTTATGACACCTTTCCTTTAATGTTTGTGCATGAAATGCACAGACCAAGAAAACTCTGCTTCTTCCATTGTGGCCCAGAGATGCTGAGCCTTACACTATAATATTAACAAGCCCATTGTTATTAAGAAAAGAAGATTTTTAATCAGGGGTAAATGCCAAAGGTCTTTTTTTACCAAGCACTTTTGAAATTTATGACAAGTAACTCCTTTAACCCCTTAAGGACGAAGCCAGTTTTGTACTTAATGCCCAGGCCATTTTTTGCAATTTTGACCAGTGTCACTTTAAGGTTATAACTCTGGAACGCTTCAATGGATCCCGGTGATTCTGAGATTGTTTTTTCGTGACATATTGGGCTTCATGTTAGAGGTAAATTTAGGATGATATTTTTTTATTTTATTTGTGAAAAAATCTGAAATTCGACAAAAAAAATTATACATTTTGCAAGTTTCAAACTTTTAATTTTTATGCCCATAAACCTGAGAGTTCTGTCACACAAAATAGTTAATAAATAACATTTCCCACTTGTCTACTTTAGATCAGCGCAATTTTTGAAACAAAATTTTTTGGGGTTAGGAAGTTAGAAGGGTTCAAAGTTCATCAGCAATTTCCCATTTTTTTAACAAAATTTACAAAACCATTTTTTTAGGGACCACATCCCATTTGATGTGACTTTGAGAGGCCTGGGTGACAGAAAATACCCAAAAGTGACACCATTCTAAAACCTGCACCCCTCAAGGTACTCAAAACCACATTCAAGAAGTTTATTAACCCTTCAGGTGCTTCACAGGAACTAAAGTAATGTGGAATGAAAAAAAATAAAAATTAACATTTTACCTAAAAATGTTACTTTAGCACTAATTTTCTTACTTTTTCAAGAGGTAACATCAAAAATTGGACCTCACACTTTGTTACCCACTTTCTTATGAGCGCGCCGATACCCCACATGTGGTCAGAAACCTTTGTTTGGGTAAATGGGAGGGCTCGGAATGAAAGGAGCAATATTTGAATTTTGGAAAGCAAAGTTGGCTGAAACAGATTGCGGGCACCATGTTGCTTTTACAGATCCCCTAAGGTACCTAAACAGCAGGAACCCCCCTCAAGTGACCCCATTTTGGAAACTAGACCCCTTAAGGCTTCTATCGAGGGGTATACTGAGCATTTTAGACCCACAGGTACTTCACAGATTTTGATAACGTTACTTTGTCATATTGAAAATTGTAATTTTTTTCTCAAAAATGTTGCTTTAGCATCAATTCTCACTTTTTCAAGAGGTAATTCCAAAAATTTGACCCAAATGTTTGTTACCCACTTTTTTATGAGCGCGGTGATACCTCACATGTGGTCTGAAACCTTTGTTTGGACAAATGGGAGGGCTTGGAACGAAAGGAGCAATATTTTAATTTTGGAAAGGAAATTTGGCTGAAAAAGATTGCGGGCACCATGTCACATTTGGAGGACCCCTAAGGTACGTAAACAGCAAAAAACCACCACAAGTGACCCCATATTGGAAACTAGGCCTCTCAAGGAATTTATCTAGATGTTTGGTGAGTACCCTGAACCCCCAGGTGCTTCACAGAAGTTTATAACGTTGAGCCATGAAAATAAAAAAATAAAATTTTACCACAAAATTGTTACTTCAACCAGGTAGCTTTTTTTTTCACAAGGGTAACAGGAAAAAAAAAAATCACCATGAAATGTATTCTGCAATTTCTCCTGAGTTTGGTGATATCTTATATGTGGTGGAAATCAACTGTTTGGGCACACGGCAGGTCTTGGAAGGGAAGGAGTGCAATTTGACTGAACATTTGGCTGGAATAATTAGTGGACGCTATGTCGCATTTGGAAAGCCCCTGAAGTGCCTAAACAGTGGAGGCCCCCCAAAAGTGACCCCATTCTGGAATCAAGAAACCTCAAGGCTTTTATCTAGGTGTATATTGAGCATTTTGAATCCACGAATACTTCACAGAATTTGATAAGCTTAGGTTGCCATATTGAAAATTTTCATTTTTTTCACAAAAATGTTTCTTTAGCATCACATTTCTCACTTTTTCAAGAGGCAACAACAAAACGTGGACCCCACAGGTTGCTATCCAATTTCTTGTGAGCGCAGGGATACCCCATATGTGGCCAAAAACCTCTGTTTCGATATATGGGAGGGCTTGGAATGGAAGGAGCACCATTTGAATTTTGGAAAAGTTGAAATAAATTGCGCGCACCATGTCACATTAGCAGGGCCTCTTGGTTACCTATACATTAGAAACCCCCCACAAGTGACTCCATTTTGGAAACTGGACCCCTCAAGGATTTTATTCAGGAGTATAGTAAGCATTTTGAATCCACAGGTACTTCACAAAAATGTTGCTGTAGCAACAAATTTCTCACTTTTAGGCTATGTGGCCATGATCCAGCGACACGGCGTCCAGTACACAGTGTGAGCCTTCCTACAGAGATGTGAGTGTTGTCCACGGGAGAACGCAGCTGCCCATGCCCACGATTTGGGTTCAGGCTGCTGTGGACTTTAGTTCTATGCTACCTGCAGAGCACACTCATCTCCGCAGCATAAATTGACATGCTGGGGCTCGGGAAGCTGCGCCACAGGTCGGTTTATGCTGCGGAGAAAAGAAGCACAGTGGGCACGGGATTTCTAAAAATCCTTCCACTGTGCTTCTACTGCACAACGCAGCGTTATGGACGCAGGGAAAACACTCTGCGCCCAAAACGCTGCAAACCCTGAATGTGGGCACATAGCCTAAAATGCTACAATGGATGAATGGATAGATGTCAAACATATATAACGTCCCACCCCCCTGCATATTCTAAGCTGGCGCCCTTTAGTGCCTTTCATGTGGCACTAAAGGGTGCCTAGCCTTTTATTTAGCCCAAAAAGAAAAAAAAATTAAAATAAATGACGTGGGGTCCCCCCTATTTTTGATAGCCAGCTAGGGTAAAGCAGACAGCTGTAGCCTGCAAACCACAGCTGACAGCTTCACCTTGGCTGGTGATCAATTTGGAGGGCTCCCCAAGCTGTTTTGTTTTTTTTTTAATTATTTATAAATAAATAATTAAAAAAAAAAAAACGTAGGGTCCCCCCAAATTAGATCACCAGTCAAGGTGAAGCTGACAGCTGGGGTCTGGTATTCTCAGGGTGGGAAGAGCCATGGTTATTGGACTCTTCCCAGCCTAAAAATAGCAGGCCGCAGCCGCCCCAGAAGTGGCGCATCCATCAGACACAGGAAGTCACAGACACAGGAAGTCACAGACACAGGAAGTCACAGACACAGGAAGTCACAGACACAGGAAGTCACAGACACAGGAAGCTGACAGCCGCGCTCTGCACGTGTGACCGGCGTGCACTGTGAAGGAGCCGGAGGAGGGGGGCGCGGGGGATCAGAGCTAACAGGTACGGGGGACACCGGGGAACACCGGGGTGGGAATAGGGGGTGACCTGGCAGGGCCTGGGGAGCAGGTTTCTGTCGTATGTGTCATAGCACATGCAACAAACCATAGGAAAGGGGGAAATGCGGCCGGCGCGCTGCTGTGCGCGCGCGCGCGCGCGCGCCGGTATGTGCAGCGCCATGTTAGATTTTCGGGAGGAAGGGGGGGTGGGGGGACACTTTAGCGACACCGGGGGACCGGAGAGGACCGGGGGATGAGATTTATCTCCCATCTGACATGTTTGTTTATGCCAGATGGGAGATAAATGAATTTTTACCGACGCGGTTATTTACTGTAACCTGATCATCGGTATACGGTGTATACCGGTCATCAGGTGAGCGGGGACCGGAAAAACCGGCCAGAATCATGATCTCCAGGGTCTCAGCTACCCCCGGCAGCTGAGCCCCCGGAAATTTTCTGACTCTGGGGGGCGCTAGACCCTTTTTTCCGACCGCCGTTAAAAAGCGGCGGATCGGAAGAAGTACCCTAATTTGTCGCCGTTAAAAGGCGTATCGGCGGTCGTTAAGGGGTTAAACATGTAATTTAAATGATGTATCACCTTAACTGTTCATGTCAGTGCAATTCTAGATATACACTATATGTACAATGTTTTTTGCCACTTTAACCCCTTAACCCCTTCACGACCGGCCGATTTTTCGCTTTTCGTTTTTTTTTTTTCGCCATTCTTTTTCTGACAGACGTAACTTTTAATTTTCAGTCAATATGGTCATGTGAGGGCTCATTTTTTGCGGAACGAGCTGTACTTTTGAATGAAACCATAAGTTTTACCATATAGTGTACTGGAAAACTGCAAAAAAATTCCAAATGCAGAAAAATTGCAAAAAAAAAGTGCGATAGCACTATTGTTTTTGAGATATTTTATTCACTGTGTTCACTATATGGTAAAACCGATGTGTGGGTGTGATGCCTCAGGTCAGTGCGAGTTCGTAGACACCAAACATATATAAAAGTAAACTTATACAAGGGGTTAAAAAAAAAAAAATCAAAAGTTTGACCGAAAAAAGTGGCGCACGTTTTACGCCATATTCCGTGACCCGTAGCATTCTTATTTTTCGGGATCTATGGTTCAGTGACAGCTTATTGTTTGCGTCTCGAGCTGACGTTTTTAACGGTACCATTTTTGCACAGATGCTACGTTTTGATCGCCTCTTATAGCATTTTGCGCAAATGTTGTGGCGACAAAAAAACGTCATTTTGTCGTTTGGAATTTTTTTGCCGCTACGCCGTATACTGATCAGATTAATTGATTTTATATTTTGATAGATCGGGCGTTTCTGAACGCGGCGATACCAAATGTGTGTATATTTTTTATTTTTTTTAACCCTTTAATTTTCAATGGGGAGAATGGGGGGGTGATTTGAACTTTTAGTTTTTTTTTCAATTTTTTAAAACTTTTTTTTTTTTATTTTACTAGTCCCCCTAGGGGGCTATTGCGATCAGCATTCCGATCGCTCTGCACTATCTGCTGATCACAGCTATACAGCTGTAAACAGCAGATAAGCTCTCTTTCTCTTTTGCTGTAAGCGAAAGTGAAAGCAATTCATGTGTAGTACAGGAGTCATCACATGACCCTGTGCTACCATGACAACTATTGGAAGTCACGTGACTTCTGGTATCGGGCGGTAAGTAAAAGTTTACCGCGATCGCACTTATAATGGCGCTGTCACATATTGACAGCGCCATTTAAGGGGTTAAACGGCAGGAGCAGATAACGATTCTGCTCGTGCCTAGCAGGCACACATCTCAGCTGTGAAAATCAGCTGAGATGTGCGCCGATCGCAGCATGCTGCCGCCGGCAGACCGCGGGCAGTAACATTATGACCGCTAGGACGTAATTTTACGGCCCGCAGTCGTTAAGGGGTTAAATACAAAGCCCTTTTTCAAGTCCCCTTCTTCCAAGGGCCATAACTTACCATACTTGTGTTTTTTAGGGGGAAGGGCGGTTTGAAGAAAGAATTGTAGTTTTGAATGTATGGTCAATTAAATGTTGTTAATGTACTAGAAAAAAGGGAAAAAAAATCCACGTGGGATGAAAAAATGTGAAAATTGCAATTCCATTGGGTTTTTTTTTTTGTTTGCTTTAAAGGCATTTATTTGGCAGTCTAAATGACCCTGAATCATGATTCTACAGAAAGTACAATTGTGGCTATACCAAACTTGCATAGCTTCCATTTAAATAGCGAACAAATAAAATTAGTAGTTCGTAAAAATTAGAAAAAAAAAAACATATAAGTTGGGTTATTGTCTCCATTTTCCGAGATCCATAAGATTTTTATTTTTCCATCACTTTAGCTATGCGAGGACGTGCTTTGTGTATGGCAGCCAAACAGGCTTTCGTTTATTTTTTTTTATTTTTTCCTCTGTATAGAGAGAAGAAGAAAGAAAAAAAACACACACCAGAATCAAGTTTTTGGAGGATTTATTGGTCACGCAACACTGCAATCAGAGGTGATCAAAACATCGCATCTACCCAAGTGTTATAATTTAAAACTGCATCTCAGGGTACAAAAAATAAGCAATCGCAGAGTCTCAGATCCCACAAAATGGGAACATTATGTCTTAGAAAATGGCACTAGTTATTCAATTTTTTTTTTTTTTTTTTACGGGGGCCGCTTTAATTCTTCAGAGGTGGGCATGATATGTCCGACGCACACTTGTGCCAGTGTCTGGATGTTCTGTGTGGGATGAGCTGATGCCCCGCGCTCCTCAGGCCATTGCAACATCTAAATCCGCTCCTGCATGCACTGGGCACCTCCTAGGTCAGTACACCTCAGGCTGTGTAATAACAAAGATATCTGTTCCAGCTCACTGCCGCAGAGTGCTCAATTAGTACACACAATACCTGGGCAATACAGGGATGAGGACTATCAGCAGCCAGGAGACCAGCAAACCATGTACAAATCAAATATAACCAGATCCATTTTTATCTACTTTCCAGTGGATATATTGCTGGATACAGCTCCTTTTTGCACAAACTGTGTACCAGCCTACGCGCCGTATACCTCAGACTCTGCGTACCATGCCACGAACTATATACCTCAGGCTCTGTACCAGCCCACGTGCCATATACCTCAGACTCCGCGTACCATTTCACGAGCTGTATACCACAGTCTCCACGTACCACCCTGCTTGCTAGATATTGCAGGCCAAGTGTACAATCTTATAATGTAATTATAGTAGGTCAGTTTTACCATGTACTGACCATTGAACATGGTAAGTATTTAAAAAAAAAAAAAAAAAAAAAAACTTTAATTTTTTTGCAATTTCACCACACTGATTTTTTTTTCCCCATTTTGCAGTACAATATGTGGCAGAATGAATGGTATCATTCAAAAGTACAACTCGTCCCGCAAAAATAAGGCCCTCATATGGCTATATTGATGGGAAAATAGAAAAGTTATAGCTCTTGGAAGAAGGGCGGAAGAAACAAAAGTGCAAAACGGAAAATAGCCCCATCGTGAAGGGGTTAATGGGTAAATTATTAGAAATTTTGTTTTAAGTCTGAATAATTTGAAATAAAGTTTCACAATGTACATAATTCGTGCTCAGTCCAGATGAACATTAAGCAATGGCAGGCCCCGAGGCCTTTGATAAAGCCCCTGTTTGCAACCCACCAGAACCTTGCATATCAATCATGGCCAATGGGTGACATAAAGTCACCAAAATGTATCTGTCGAGATGCTGCAGTCACTTATTGACTGCAGCATCAAGAGATTTAAAGGGAATTTGTCCCCTCCAGAAACTCTATTTACTGGCAAATATACAGTAGTGCTATGTGCAAAAGATGTCGGTATAACTTCGGAAAAAGAATGAATATATGCCAATGTTAGAACGACTTATGCATACATGCAGCCTTTTGTAACTTCTTTTAAAACGTTGAGGCTTCGAAAGCAGTGAAGCAGCTAAAACAAGTGACGGAGCCGTTCTTCTGTGGTTTTCACTTGAAAAACTATGCCTGCAGGTGCTGGAGATGAATGATGCCTGAATAGCACAGCCATATTCTGCCAGCAAACATGTAGGCTTGGCTCCATACCATTACGTCATACATTGGCAAGGTTTTTGAAAAATAGGCTTTCATACAAAAACAATACTGCAGCCAGATGTGGATCAAAATGGAAATCTTGAAGGCATTACAAATATAGAACACTACACTATTTTGTGCAAGTTTTTTTTCTTTTACCCCAAAACAAAAAGTGCTTCTAGGTATGCGGGTTTTTTTTATTTTTTTTCTTTCTTTCTAGGGATTGGGAAGGGGGGGGGGGAACCACACCCAAAGATGCATCAAATACAGTCATGGCCGAAAGTGTTGGCACCCTTGAAACTGTTCAAGAAAATGAAATCTTGTCCCAGAAAATTATTGCAATTACACAGGGTGTTCTACATTTATTTCCTTTGTGTGTATTGGAGCGACACAAAAAACAAAAAACAGAACTAAAAAGGCAAAATGCAAATAATGTCAAACAATACAGCAAAAAAAAAAAAAAAAAAAAAGGGGGCCGGACAGTCTTTTACTTATCTTTGGTGTGATTGATCAAAACACGAGCCACACCAAGCATATGAAGGAGCTAATTACTTAACATACACGTTAAGAAATCTATGCAACGTGTGATAATGTTAAGTCATAAAGCCAAAATACATTGTGGGAACCAAGTAATATACAAAATACATGGGAGGGAATTTTATAGCACTGTCTCTATGAAACCATATTCCTTCTTTTGTTTGGGGGTTTTTGGTTTGTTTGTTTTTTTACACCAATTACATTACCATTTAGTATAGATATTTCTAAAACAAGCCATAGCTTATATTTTTATTGTTTTAAAAGAAGACCTACCTATTAAAGCTTGGAAAAGGTTGCTCTGAAAGATGTTGATGACCCGCTCGATCGACTTTCTGAGTTGCTTATCCTCAGTCTGGTTCAGCTTGATGCGATATTCCTCCAAGAGGTCCAGAGCCCGCTGAGTATCTATACAAACATAGAAACATAATTATTACTTTCAAATTATACAACGTAAAGAATAAAACTCTAAAAAAACAGAAGTCACACACACGGGGAAGAAGCATTGGGATTCAGCAGGTTAATTTGGGGGACATACGAGTTTCTTGGAACGCATTTTTATTCTGCTGTTTGTGAGGAAGACTGTACAAAAAGCAGCAATTATACCAATGTTTTCTATTCTTTGACTGTCAGGGGTCATTCACTCAACTGTATTTTCGGTCCGAGCGCTGTCCATGAAAAAAAAAAAAAAAAAACCTCAACCCAATGTTATTTAACCCCTTCACGACCCTTGACGGATCTATCCATCATGGAGCATGTGACGTTAAGCCCCACCCCCTGTCGTGGGCAGGTTGCGGCGATCCGCGCATATATCAGTTGTTTTCAACAGCTGACATGTGTGCCTGCATGTTCCGAGTGGAATCGCATTCCACCCGGAACATTTAACCCCTTACATCTTGCTGCCAAAGTCTGGCAGCGAGATGTATATGCGCGCGGCCATCATTTTCACTTACCGCCACCTCCACCGGAAGTCACATGCGCGATCATGTGACTTTCGGTGGTTGCCATGGTAGCACAGGGTCATGTGATGATGCCTATAGCTATCATGAGTCACTTTCGGTTTCACTCGGCCCGGAGCCGAATGAATCAGGAAGTGACCATATCTGCTGTTTACAGCTGTGTAGCTGTGATCAGCAGATAGGGCAGAGCGATCGGATTGCTGATCGCTATAGCCCCCTAGGGGGACTAGTAAAATTTAAAAAAAAAAAAAAAAAAAAAAAAAAAACCACAACACACTTTACAAAGTTCAAATCACCCCCTTTCACCCCATTGAAAATTAAAGGGTTAAAAAAAAAAAATAAAAAAATATACACATTTGGTATCGCCACGTTCAGAAATGCCCGATCAAAATATAAAATCAATTAATGTAATTGGTAAATGGCGTAGCGGCAAAAAAATTCCAAACGCCAAAATTACGTTTCTAGTTTGCCGCAACTTATGCAAAATGCAGTAACAGGCGATCAAAATATAGCATCTGCGCAAAAATATACCATTAGAAACGTCAGCTCGAGATGCAAAAAATAAGCAGTCACTGAGCCATAGATCCCAAAAAAATGAGAACGCTACGGGTTTCGTAAAATGGTGCAATACGTACGCCACTTTTATTGGACAAGCTTGTGAATTTTTTTAACCCTTTAGATACACGTAAACCTATACATGATTGAGGTCTACAAAATCACACTGACCTCAAGCATCACAATGACACATCATTTTTATCATATAGTGAACACTGAATAAAACATCCCAAAAACTATTGTGCCATCACACTTTTTTTGCAGTTTTTCCCCACTTGGAATTTTTTTGCTGTTTTCCAGTATATTATAAAGTAAAACTTTAGGTTTCATTTAAAAGTACAACTCGTCACGCAAAAAACAAGCCCTTATATGGCAAGATTGACAGAAAAATAAAAATAAAAAAAGTTACGGCTCTCGGAACAAAGGGAGCAAAAAACAAAAACGCAAAAGCAGAAACCGCCCAGGGGCTGAAGGGAGTTAATGGATCAGTGCAGTTGAGCTTTCCCCCCCCCCCCCCCCCCTTCACTGACCAAATCTGCCTGCGATTAATGATTATTTGTATGTTGTTGAAATATTTCAGTATTGGACGCCCCACATGGTCTGGGTTAGAATAGGCCATGACATAGACTTGCTGCGGGTCTCTAGACCCAAAATAGACAGCTACACTAGCATATATGAAACAAGTTCAGGTCTGGAGAGCCCAGGACAGTGGGCGCATAGGGCCAGTTTCTTTTCTTCTTTTTCATTAAAATGATTAAAGACCTTGGCTAACCAGCCAAGAATATGAACCATGCACATGATAGGCGATAGGTTGATGATCACTAGGCGCTCAGCCACTTTAGCCCCTCTGATTCTAAGAACAGACTCTGAAGTCAAAGCTTGAGTAGACAAAACAGTCAAGCCATGCAACCCACTGCTACATTCACGGTCTAGTCTATAGGAATGACAGACGCATGACTTTTCCAGGATTCTGAAGCAAACTGACTATGCGGTCTATCTAGTTTCCTTGATGGCGTGTCATTTTACTACAAACCACTCTTTAGCAGAACTTCTGACCTTCCACTTTGGTGCAGTCAGTTATGCTGGCCACTTTTTAACAAACAAATTATGACACGGATCTTTTGATTGCATTCCCATAGCAAACATTTTATGAAACAGCCACAGTATACGCAGTGTCCGATAGGTACAGGTTGGAACCTACACCTATCTCTAGAACTACACCCTGTCTGAGGCCTGGATGTCTTTCCATTCACCTGTATGGGAGCTCGGAAAACAGTCGTGCGTGTCAATTTTGCTCTCTTGAGAATATGTCATATGGTCTTTGAGATGAATACACCTTAAAAAAGATACTTCAATATCCAATGTCAGATCAGTGGGTCCAACACCCAGCAGCCTTATTGTTAAAGGGGTGGTTCACCCATTTTTTTTATTTTCTGTATGAGTTCTACTTACCATTCTAGGCGTTTTCTCTATTGGCTTCTGTTTCCATTTCTGGCACTGAGCGGCGCCAGTATCCTCTGACGTCCCGGCAATTCCGGGCTCTCAAACTTGTCGTGTACATCAGAGGAGGCTGGCACCACTCAGATTGAGTGACAGGGCTGTGGGCGGTGACTACCGCACGGCACAGCCCAGCATCGAGGGGAGGAGCCGGAGGACGTCAGTGTGGAGCCGGCTAAGCGTCCTGCAGATGGTGAGGCACGAGGCGCCAGTGTGCAGTACAGTGGGGGTTCTTCAGCTGAAATCCCCCCCTGCACGTAAGTATCTGATCACACTCTCCACCCGCTCGCTCTGCTGCGATGTCAGGAGAGCGGCCAGTGTCGGGCAGGGTGATCATGTGCTCCTCCCAGCAGCACTGCAGGACGCAGCAAGACACTGACAGGCATGTCACCGCTGTGCTCTGCCACCTGTCCTGCTGCATAGGACCAACTGTCTGCACTCTGTCACCTGCACCACAAGTCACAGAGTGGAGACAGTGACAGAGCACCTCTGCCCCCCCCTTCTTTCCCCCCGCTCTCTCTCTCTTCCCCCCCGCTCTCTCTCTCTCTCTCTTCCCCCCCCGCTCTCTCTCTCTTCCCCCCCGCTCTCTCTCCCTCTTCCCCCCCCGCTCTCTCTCTCTTCCCCCCCGCTCTCTCTCCCTCTTTTCCCCCGCTCTCTCTCCCTCTTTTCCCCCGCTCTCTCTCCCTCTTTTCCCTCGCTCTCTCTCCCTCTTTTCCCTCGCTCTCTCTCCCTCTTTTCCCTCGCTCTCTCTCCCTCTTTTCCCTCGCTCTCTCTCCCTCTTTTCCCTCGCTCTCTCCCTCTTTTCCCTCGCTCTCTCTCCCTCTTTTCCCTCGCTCTCTCTCCCTCTTTTCCCTCGCTCTCTCTCCCTCTTTTCCCTCGCTCTCTCTCCCTCTTTTCCCTCGCTCTCTCTCCCTCTTTTCCCTCGCTCTCTCTCCCTCTTTTCCCTCGCTCTCTCTCCCTCTTTTCCCTCGCTCTCTCTCCCTCTTTTCCCTCGCTCTCTCTCCCTCTTTTCCCTCGCTCTCTCTCCCTCTTTTCCCTCGCTCTCTCTCCCTCTTTTCCCTCGCTCTCTCTCCCTCTTTTCCCTCGCTCTCTCTCCCTCTTTTCCCTCGCTCTCTCTCCCTCTTTTCCCTCGCTCTCTCTCCCTCTTTTCCCTCGCTCTCTCTCCCTCTTTTCCCTCGCTCTCTCCTGGCATGGTCAGTACAGAAATCTCTCCATCGTGGATCGTGGAGGGGTGAGAGGGAGTAATAAACATGGAGTCCCTACTGTGTCTGTGTATTTATTTCTCATAAAGTATTTTTCTCTGTGTGATGTCTTTTTTTTTTTTTTAAACCCTTTATTGGAGATTCTTACTGGCCAGGTCAAACTTGGCCTGACATTAAGAATCTCGGGCTTTATACCAGCTGGTAAAACATAGCTGGTATTAACCCCTTATTACCCAGCATGCCACCTGCCACCAGGGCCACTGTAAGAGTTGGATACAGCGCCAGAAGATGGCGCTTCTATGAAAGCGCCATTTTCTGGGGCAGCTGTGGACTGCAATTCGCAGCGGGGGGCCCAGAAAGTTTGGGCACCCTGCACTGCGGGTTCCAATCCCCAGCTGCCTAGTTGTACCTGGCTGGACTCAAAAATTCGGCGAAGCCCACTTTTTTTTTTTTTTTTTTATTATTTCATGAAATTCATGAAATTAAAAAAAATGAAGTTTTGGTAACTGGACAACTTCTTTAAGGTGTCTGCACGTTCCCCTATGGCTAGAAGTACACAGAATAAGGAATGAACAACACAGATCTCTACACTGTGCAGTGGCCAACCTCAGGTAGTGCAGCTCAGTTTGTTCACTTCAATGGGAGCAGAGCTGCAGTACCCAGGAAACTACAGTGTACAAAGAAGAGTTCTTTGTGTATATCTAGAATTAGGGAAACTGGTTTTTGAAGACCTATCCTTAAGATAAGGCATCAATATAGAAGTACTGGAAAACCCATTAAGGCAGGATTCACACCTGTTGTATTGATCTGTCGTCAGTTCGTTTAGAGGGTGTTTAAAAAAAAAAACACAAAAAAAAAAAACAAACACAACATAAGAACTATAGGAGTCTGAGTGATCAAATACACACAACAAAAAAAAAAAAAAAAAAAAAAAAAACTGTCTGCAAGAGCATTCTCAGCAGTTTTGCCCATTAAAGTCTACATACTTTCCATTTCTGTTTTCCATCCATGTCTTATGGATGTTTCCATGGAGAGAGAAAAAAAAAAAAAAAAATTCTCTACTTCAGTTTTTAAAAACAAAAAAACAGATGACAGAAGAAAAACTTCATTTTTCACAGATGTAAAAACTGAAATGAATGTGTGAAAATAGCACAAGGCTCTGTTCACCTATCTTCAGCTTCTAGAAAAAGAGTTATCCTACAACAAAAATATGGCGAAAGATGCTAGAGTTCAGACATGTGCTTATAGCTTTACTAGTGCAGTGGAAAAACACTATGCAAACAGCACAGTCCAATCCGTAGATTGTACGACAAGATGGATTTTAAAATACCTTTCACTATGAAAGAAAAAAAAAAAAAAAAAAAAAAGTGATTTTCTCACATTGCACTCATGCGAGTCATGCACAAGTGTGCCCTTACTTTCATTTACAGGTTAGTGATGAGGTATCTCAGATGCCTGTGCCATCATGACCTAGGGTTTAGTAGCAGCTGTGCGCTGTTATTGACCCCTGCTATTACCCCGATTGCCACCGCACCAGGGCAACGGAAAGAGCCAGTACAGCACCGGGATTGTCACGTCTAATGGTTGCAGCAATACCGGGCGGCTGTGGGGCTGAGAATACCAGTCCCTAGCTGGTTACATCTTCGCTGGATATCAAAATTGGTGGGGGAAACCACACTTTTTTTATTTTCATTATTTAATTAAAAAAAAAGTGCATGACGTTTCTCTAAAGGCCGCTTTACACGCTACGACATCGCTAAAGCAATGTTGTTCAGGTCACGGAATTTGTGACGCACATCCGGCCGCGTTAGCGATGTCGTTGCGTGACACCTATGAGCGATTTTGAATCGTCGCAAAAACGTGCAAAATCGCTCATCGTGACATGCCCCCTATTCCCAATTATTGTTGCTGCTGCAGGTACGATGTTGTTCATCGTTATTGCGGCAGCACACATCGCTATGTGTGACACCGCAGGAACGAGGAACCTCACCTTACCTGCGGCCGCCGGCAATGAGGAAGGAAGGAAGTGGGCGGGATGTTACGTTCCACTCATCTCCGCCCCTCCTTTTCTATTGGGCTGCGGTTCATGACGCTGCTCTGACTGGCGAAACTCCTCCTTTCTAAGGGGGCGGTTCGTTCAGCGTCACAGCGACGTCGCAGAGCAGGTATGTGCATGTGATGCTGCCGTAGTGATAATATTCGCTACGGCAGCGATCACCACATATCGGACGTACAACGGGGGCGGGTGCTATCACGCTCGACATCGCCAGCAAATGCTTGCGATGTCGCAGTGTGTAAAGCGGCCTTTAGGCCGGAATCACACTTGCTGAACACTCTCCTAACAGGAGTGGGTCGGCCGTTGTGTCTCTATGTACCTGAACGCTCATGTTTGGAGAGCGGCAGGCCGTGCCGGGTGATGTCATGCCAGAATCGCACGAGTCTCGCATCGCATCACCCAGCACAGCTGCACACTCTCCTGACAAAAAAACATGCTGCCGACCCGCTCCAATGTACCTGCACGTTTCTGTAAGGAGAGTGTGTGGCTGTCGGGTGATGTGATGCGAGTCCCTCGCATGTATGACTCCGGTCTTATTTTGATACACAGCACAGATAAAGCCGGACAGCTGGGGGCTACAGCCGCGGGCTTTATCTGTGCTGGCATCGGAATATGGGGGACCCTGCTCCGATTGTTTTATTCATTTTTATACCAACATACTCAGACACTTGCACTGCTTTCCCCGTCCAGCAGCCGTCCAGGCGCCTGTGATTGGTTGTAGTCAGTTGACATGCTGCCACTCAGTTTGGGGGCACATCTAACTGCAACCAATTACACGCGCCGGTGAGCGGGCAAAGCAGTGAATATTCAATTGTCGTCTCCGGAAGGGAAAGCATGACCCGGAAGGAGTGTACTGCCATGACACAGCCTTAGTGAGTACACCGCGCGCGCGCGCTCTCCTACACCTCCTAGCCTTCTACCAACATTTTTAATCTCCGGATTCTGATCCCCATAGACTTATATGGGTACCGGATTCCGGAACGGAACAGGTTTTTTTTAAATTTAGCAGGGTCCCGGTTTCTTGCGACTTCAACCAGGTCTAATCTTTTTTGCCATTAATGGTTAGTGGTTGGGTGAAGCCATTTATTGTCAATAACTGCGTTTTCTCTTTTTAAATCATAATGTCAACCAAAAACATCCAAATGACCCTGATCAAAAGTTCACATACCCTGGTTATTTTAGCTTCATATCATGCACATGAGGGACGCAAATAGGTTTGAATGGTTAATAAAGGTAACATCCTCACCAGTTTGCTTGTAATCAGTGTGTGTGCATAAAAGCTGAGTGAGTTACTGGGATCCACACAGACTATTGCATCTTTCATACAGCCACTAACGATTCTGGATTGTGAGTCATGGAGAAAGAAAAAGAATTGTCAACAGATCTACAGGAAAAGATTGTTGAACTGCAGGGCCGACTCCAGGTTTTTGTGGGCACTGGGCCCCATCCACACAGACATGCACAGATACAGGCATACGTACACATATAAAAAGAAAAATTCACAAAAACACAAATGGACAAATCTAGACACAGTCATATACACTGACATACATAGATACAGATCATACAAGCACACACAGACATATTAGAGATATTTCTAATATTGGGAAGCCGGCAACAGCCACATTCACCTCCCCGCTTGTGTCCATCCAGCTTCTCCTGGGCATGTGTCTGTGCCACGCTGATTGGTGGCCGTCACTAACAGACATGGCCACACATAGAGAACACTAACACTGCTGTATATACATCACAAGAGAGGCTGGGGACATATATATATGCCCCCCAGTAATGTGTATTACTGAGGAAAGGGGTATACAGCAATGGGGGCAGTGGCTCTGGGGTGGGGAAAGAAAAAGCTCTAAGGTGGGGGATTACATGCAGCTCTGGGGGCAGGAGACATACAGCTCTGAGGGGGGGTATACAGCACCGGGGTGGAGGGGACATACAACTCCCGGGGTATAGTAGTATGCAGCCCCCATATTCCTCCATATTGTATTATGTAGACCCATGTAGCACTATGAAGCCCCCATATGATACTACGCAACCTTCATGTAGTATACAGCCCTATATAGCACAGTACAGACCCAGAGAGCATTAGGCATCCTCATGTAGTGCACAGCACAGACCCAGATAGCATTAGGTATCCTCATATAGCATACAGCCCCATATACCACAGTACAGACCCAGATAGCATTAGGTACCTTCATGTAGTATACAGACCAAATATAGCACAGTACAGACCCAGATAGCATTAGGTACCTTCATGTAGTATACAGACCAAATATAGCACAGTGCAGACCCAGATAGTATTAGGCACCTTCATGTAGTATACAGCCCCCATGGTCGTCTGGCTACAGTAGTACATACTCACTTCTCCTCGTTCCCCCGGCTGCTCCGGTCTCCTCGGCGCATCCACTGCTGTCTCCCGCTCTGACCTCACTGCAGGCGCGCGGTCGTGACGTCACCGCGCTCCTCAGTCCTGTCAGAGCGCCGACACTCCAGACACCGCGGGGAGAATGATAAAAGAGTGAGCGCGCTGCTCCTTCTCTCATCATTGCTTTCAACTGTATCGGCAACTGCGTGGGTGACAGCGTGGGCACCGGGCCCCCCTGAGTAGCAGTGCACCACTTCTGCCACCGCGAGTGGGCACCCCCGGCAGCCCAGGGCCCCGGCATTTGACCGGGTTTCCCGGGTGCTGACGCCGGCCCTGTTGAACTATATAAAATAGGAAAGGAATACAAATAGATATCCAAGGAATTGATAATGCCAGTCAGCAGTGTTCAAACTGTGATTAACAAAAGGAAAAATCAGGTGGATCAACAAAAATTTTAGCCACAACTGCTAGGAAAATTGTTCAGGATCCAAAGAAAAACCCACAAATAACATCAGCTGAAATACAGGACTCACTGAAAACTAGCGATGTGGCTGTTTCAAGAGGCACAATAAGAAGGCACTTGAAGAAAAATGGGCTGCATGGTCGAGTTGCCAGAAGAAAGCCATCACTGTTATGATCCGGAACCATGGAAGACCACCATAAATCATTGGCAAATGGTGACAAGAGCATTGGCAACTAATCTGGCCGCCATCCCCTTACTAACCATCAACACTAGAAGTAGCCGAGGGGTGAACTAACATCCTGTGCACCGCGAACCCAGCCGGAGAACTAGCTATCCTAAAGGAAGGAAAGATGAATAACTCTGCCTCAGAAAATAGTTAGTTAAAGACTAGCAAGCCACAATACACAGATAGATGATAGGATTAGCAAAAGGTGAGGCCCTACTGACTAAATAGGACAGGACAGGAAAGGGACTGTTGGTGGCCAGAGAAAAACCCTACAAAATCCAAAAACCTGATAGTACAAAAAGCCCTCAGATCGCTAGATCTGAACTCCGTCCTATACCAGGCGCTCTTGTCATATCAATGAACAGAAAGCAGGAACCATTACAAATTCAGGAAGCAACAAACACATGGACTTCTAGGAGCAATACTCCAAGCATAGCTGCAGGGAGCTTCCCAGCTAAGCAACTGTGAGGGAACATTCCTGCATGCAAATAAACTGACAACCACAGCAAATGTCAAACTCAGATAAGAGCAAAAAGAACCAAACAAATAAAAGAGCCAAGCACTTATCTGGGGTAGAAGTGGTCTGGAGCAGGATGAAGCAGGCTTGTGAACAAAGAACAACCGACATCCGGCATTGCCTGCCAGCAGACCAGGGTTTAAATAGGCAGAGAGTTAGCAATGGAAATGCCCATTGCTCAACACACCTGGTCTCTGACCAAACCATTCCAGGCCACAAGAGGGAGCCTCACAGCAGCAAAAGCAAAAAACTAGGCACAGGAAATTTGGTTAAAGTTGAAGGAAAGATGAATGCAGCATGTTATCAGCAAATGCTGGAGGCAAATTTGCACTCATCAGCCCAGAAGCTGTGCATGGGACGTACTTGGACGTTCCAACATGACATGTGGACACTTTGCGTTCTGTACCTTGCAGAAATGAACGCATCCTCTGGCAGAATTTGTCAGTCAAATTTGGTTTTGACCACAAACGCAGCAAATACGCATGCGTTTTTGCCGCGTTTTACATGCATTTTCAGTGCTTAAAATGGGATGCATTTTCAATACAAAGACACTACTAAATAAAGTTTGAACATTCAAACACTAGGAGGAAAAAAAAAAATTTAAAAAAAACTTTAAATCATACACTATCATGATAATTTTCCTAAAAAGATTATTGGAGATTTAACATTTATGTAAAAAATAAATTTAAAATTGTTACATTTTTTTTTTTTTTTTTTTTTAGTCAGGCTGGATGCGAGGGCACAAGGAAACCTCTTGACCTCACTATAATGCCAAAAACACATGCTTTAATTTTGGAAAAAAAACATGCGTTTTGCATCAAAAATAAAAAGATAAAACACTAGGCTTTTCACTTTGGATGCGTTTTCACAACTGGCATTGACTTCAATGTTAGCTAAACGTTGCCAAAAACGCAAAAAAGAAATGACATGCTACTTTTATAGACTCAGAGATTTTGACAAAATTTGTCACTCAAAACGCAGCCTTTAAAAAAGCATCGTGCGGATGAATTTTGCTAAATTCCCTTAGACTTTGCTTGGAAATTAAAACGCAAGCTTTTTGGCATTAAAACGCTGCTGCTCAAAACGCTGCAGAAACGCATTAAAAAAAAACGCAACGTGTGCACCTTATTCATATTCTCTGAATAGGACCAAAAAAAAAAAAAAAAAAACAAAAAAACATCTGCTGAAGTATGTAAACTTTTGAGCACACTTTTCTGGATGAGAACGGGACCACATTTTTTTTTATATGCAAGTGTGAACAAACAGTTGTATACACCACAAATCTGACCTTGTTAGGCTGTATGCGCATGCTGCAGTTTTTTGGTTTTGTTGTCAGAAAGTCGTCACTTGACTTCCCAGGAAAGTCAATGAGAATTCAGATTTGCTGTGTGCACGTTGCAGTTTTTTTGCCTGCAGCTTGTCAAACTTCAGACAAAAAAAAAAAAAAAAAAAAAAAAAAATATTGCAGCATGTTCTATCTTCTCGCGATTTTAATCACACTTTCTACTGGGAAAAAAAAAAACACAACACCATTAGGCTATGTGCCCACGTGTGTGCGCTCTGCACAGCAGCGTAACGTCACTGCATGTGCGCTTCAGAGCGCAGCTGAAAAGCTCCGTTCTGAAGCTTCGGTGACTGCAGAATTCGTGCGCTCTGGATGCAGCCCCTCCCATAGACAGAGCGGGGGCTGCATGCAAAGCGCTCGAAAGAAGTGACATGTCACTTCTTAGGACGCAGCGATTTGGCAGCAGCCGAAGCGCTGCGTTCTAATCAGGGCTGTGGAGTCGGAGTCGGTATAAAATGCACCGACTCCGAAAATATATAATAAATTGGGGACAGTAGTGCAATGCAGAATGTGCTGAATATTTTACTAAATAATAACATTTAGTATATTGCATTTAAGTGAAAAATGTATTGTAGTACAATGTGAACATCAGACACTTAATAATTTTTATGATACAATAATCAAGATATTTGGATAGAACATAAAATATATTTATTGGAATACAACTTTAGAACACAAACTGTAATAAATTGTAAATATGTAATGTACAGTAGATTGCATATATATCATACATATACAATATATATATATATATATTATATATATATATATATATATATATATATTATATATTATATATATATAATATATATATACACACACACACACACACACACACACACACACAAGATATATGCAATCTACTGTATATTACATATTTACAATTTATTACAGTTTGTGTTCTAAAGTTATATTCCAATAAATATATTTTATGTTCTATCCAAATATCTTGATTATTGTATCATAAAAATTATTAAGTGTCTGATGTTCACATACACATGTTCATGTACTACAATACATTTTTCACCTAACTATAAGCAATATATGTAGGAGTCGGAGTCGGTGCAAGAGAAATTGAGGAGTCGGATGTTTGGTTTGCCGACTCCACAGCCCTGGTTCTAATACGCCACGTGCGCACGTCTCCTGCATAATCTTCATAGATTGTGCTGGGGGATGCAGGACGCATGCAGTTACGCTGCTGTGCAGATCGCAGCGTAGCTGAATGAAAATACGCCACGTGGGCACATAGCCGTAGGTTTTTTTCTTTAATAATCATCTCCGGGCACTGTGGAACAAGGTGCAATTTTGGGTGCAATTTTTGAGACAAAAAAACTGCAGCGTGCGCATATAGCCATAGAAGAGTGGCAAGAAGAAAGCCATTTTTTTTTTTTTTTTTTTTTTTTTTTTAAAGCAGGCCATAAGATCTCCTGTTTGCAAGAAGCCATGTAGGGGGACACAGCTAGCACGTGGAAGAAGGTGCTCTGGTCAGATGAAACCAAAGCAGAACTTTTTGGGCAAAATGCAAACTGCTGTGTGTGGTGGCAGCATCATGCTGTGGAGATGCTTTTCTTCAGCAGACAGGGAACCTGGTCAGAGTTGATGAGAAGATGGATGTAACTAAATACAGGGCAATCCTGGAGGAAAACCTGTTAGAGGCTGCAAGAGACTTGAGACTGGGGAGTAGGTTCACCTTCTAGTAGAACGATCCTAAACATACTGCCAGAACTACAATGGAAGTTTTGATCAAAGAATGTTCATGTGTGTAAAAGGCGCAGCCTCAGTTCAGACCTAAATGCCAACGAGAGAAGAGATCAAGATACAGGCTGAGGGTCAGGATTGCAGAAGCTTATGTATAGAATACAGGGAGCAGGAGGAGACATGGTCAGGAGAAGAAAAAACAAAAAAGCAGCACCAAATGTGCACTACAGCACTAAACATTCCAAACTGTACTTATTTTAAAAATTTTGAGATTTTTGGCAAAAAATTGCAATTTCTTGAGCTGCTTCGCCACGTCACGGCAAATCTCATTTGAAGCAGTCCTACACTAAAATATTTTTATAAAATGTGCCATACGGCCTCACATATGAATAGTAGAACTGCTCTTAGCAGCACTCACATTTGGCGGTTGGTGACTGTTCACATTAAGTCATCAGGCTTTGTCCACAGGCTATTTACTTCATGCGGCATTTGCTTGGACCTGTCCCGCCCACAGCCATGACTCAGTCATGGGTACGGGATTGAAATAGACCAGGTGAGTGCTGCTAAGAGCAGTTCTACTATTCATATGTGAGGCCGTATGGCACATTTTATAAAAATGTTTTAGTGTAGGACTGCTTCAAATGAGATTTGCCGTGACGTGGCGAAGCAGCTCAAGAAATTGCAATTTTTTGCCAAAAATCTCAAAAAAAAAAAAAAAAATTTTATAATAAGTACAGTTTGGAATGTTTAGTGCTGTAGTGCACATTTGGTGCTGGCTTTGTTTTTTCTTCATTGAAATGGTCAGGAGAAGGTCTGAGGTCAGAAGGCAGGAGGTAACGACAAAGTCAGGGGGGCGGGCAGAGCAGTGTCAACTACAGTCCAGGGTTGAGTAGCCAAGATCAGATAACTACACAAACTAAAGCCAACAGCATTTACTGAGGAACCAGGAAATACGACTGGCGACATTTCGGGTGAGCATGCTCCCTAATGAAGCAATCACCCAGAAAGATGCACATCTGAGAAAGCCCCTCCCAGCACAAGCGTAGGACCCAGTCCTGAGAAACAACCAGTCCACAGGAGCTCAAGACAAACAGCAGAGCATCTAAACCTGCAAAACACTCTGCGTGACAGAACAGGCAAGTACCGGCTCTGCAGGAGCGCATAGATAACATAAGCGCACAAGATACTTTGCACATCGGAACCGTGACAGTTGCATTGCACAGAATGGGCAAAATATTCAACCTCTAGATGTGCAAAGCTGGTAGAGACGTACCCCAAAATACTTGCAGAGGTAATTGTGCCGAAAGGTGGACCTACAAAGTTTGGACTCAGGGGGTTGTATACAAATGTCACAATTTTCAGATTATATTTTTAAATGATTTCGAAAACCATGCATCAAATTTCCTTTACTCGTCACAACACTTTACACATAAGGTCACTTTGCACACAGCGACATCGCTAGCGATGTCGCTGCCAATCGCACCCGCCCCCGTCGTTTGTGCGTCACGAGCAAAAACGCTGCCCGTGACGCACAATATCGTTAGTCCTCGTCACACACTCACCTGCCTAGCAACGTCGCTGGCGAACTGCCTCTTTTCTAAAGGGGCGGTACGTGCGGCTTCACAGCGACGTCATACGGCAGGCGACCAATAGAAGTGGAGGGGCGGAGAGCAGCCAAAGGAAAGACACGCCCACCTCGTTGCCGGAGGACGCAGGAACGCTGCTGTTCGTCGTTCCCGGGGTGTCACACATAGCGATGTGTGCTGCCTCAGCAACGACGAACAACCTGCGTCCTGCACCAGCAACGATATTTGGGATTTGAATGACGTGTCAACGATTAGGCGAGTATTTTTGATAGTTAGTTGTCGTTCGTACGTTTCACACGCAACGACGTCGCTAACGAGGCCGGATGTGCGTCACAAATTCCGTGCCCCCCAACGACATCTCGTTAGCGATGTCGTTGCGTGTAAAGCGGCCTCTAATGTTGGTATTTCACATAAAATGCATTTAAACTTATGGGTATAAAAAAAAAAAAAAAAAAAAAAAAAAAAAAAAAGGGACAAAATTTGCAGGGCATGAATACCGTATTTTTTGGACCATAAGGCGCACTTTTTTCCCCCCAAATGTTGGGGGAAAGTGGGGGGTGCGTCTTATGGTCTGAATATAGGGCTGCAGCCAGGAATGAGGGTGCTGCGGTGGAGTGGGTCATCGGCGGGACGAGCAGGCTGTAGCAGCACCTGCCGTGACCATGTAGGCCCGCTCATTACATATGCACGCCCATCATCTCTCAGCGCTGAAGCCAGTGGTTTCAGGTGGGCGGAATGATGGGCGGGGGATGCGCAGATTAAACAGCCGTCCGTGATCACCCCTGGCAACTACAGCCTGTAGTGATCATGTGCGGCTGTATTCACTGCCCCCCGCGCATCATGATCAGTGCGGGGGGCAGTGAATAAGTACAGTACACTCACCCGTCACCGTTCCCCTGCAGCACCGCGATGATCTCCTCCTGTCGTCTGCCGGCCAGCTGATCTGTGTAGCGAGCACAGCGATGACGTCATCGCTGTGAGCGCCGCTAGTCACGCAGGTCACCTGACCGGCAGACAGCAGGACGAGCGATGCTGCAGGGAACAGTGACGGCTCCACACAGGTCAGCAGTGCTGCTGCCGCCACAGACAGGGGGAGGAGCGATGCTGCATGGAGCGAGGAAAGGGGAGTATAAACGTTTATTTCTTTGTGTGATACAGGATACATGCCATATAGCAGGATGAGGCCATATAGCAGGATGGCAGTATATATCAGGATGGGGGTATATAGCAGGATGCCAGTATATAGCAGGATAAGGGCATATACCAGGATGGGGTACATATACAAGGCAGGAGGATCATTACCAGGATGGGGTACCTTAGCAGAGAATTTGGGGACATTACCCCCCATAACAGTGTAGGCAGCAGATCCTCGCCCCATAACCGTGTCATGACCACATTTTTTGCTTAAAAGTTTAATTTTCCTTCTCTAAAACCAGGGTGTGTCTTATAGTCCGAAAAATACGGTACTTTCTCAAAGCAATATAAATGCGTCCCTGCTATGTACTGTGTAATGGCTGTGTCTGACAATGAAGAGCTGTTCCACTTCATGGTCAGAACATACCACTGCTCTAGACCAGAGCAAGTGCATGGGATTCTGTGAGGTAAAACATGTTTTTAAACCTACAAAGGAAATGTTTTACCTCAAAGAAAGCAGCATTTTTAATACCTTGCTTCCAACCCTGGCCAGGAGCTGAGGTATGTTCACACCATGTTCCTGCACAGTCAGACACAGCCATTACACAGTACACAGCAGGGGCGTATTTATAAAATTCTCTCAGCACAGGACCTTTTTGTTTTTTTTTTTTTTTTTTAAACATCTAAACAGTGGCACATATTTTTATTGCAACATCTACTGCTTAAAATGTATTTTGCAAGTGGAACAGCCCCTTTAAGTTAAGGTGATGCAACATGCTCAAACATAGCTGCAGTTACTTGATACTTCTGGCATATCCTACCTGTCCAACCTGTGTCTCCAGGTTTTCCCCCATATAAAAGTAGGGCCAGTATCTGTAAGCCCTTTCTACAAATGCTATATATGTCCCCAATCTGCTCTGCGAGACAAAAAAAAAAAAAAAAACAACAAAGTTTTTATTATACTCAACTACTGTATACAGGTGTGGACATATCGTTGGAGGCCAAAGAGGTAAGGTGGGCCATTAACACCTCCAAAGTACATAGAATCGTGCTTTCTGTTGAGCTCTTGGGCTGCAGAGGGCCCATGTATTGTTCTTGCACAGGGGCCCTTTTTTGTCTGTGTCCTCCATTGCACCTATGGCATGGTCAGGTTCGATGGGCATCTCTGGTCTTGATCTGGCGCCTTCAGACTTCTTGAGATTAGCATCCTCTTTCCCTGCTTCGTGTGCATGATCCGTCCCATGTCATCCACTGTCTTTCATTGCGCTCCTGTGCAAGCATAATTCTCTGCCCTGCCGAGGGCAAAGTAAAATACTATAATGCGCATGCACGAGGAAAAGTCAAAGAGTCCTGGCGCATGCACACTACAATACTTTGCTCTGCCCTGCCGAGGACAGAGCAAACTACACCTAAGCAGGAGTGCACATAGGACACAGTGGATGACATGACACGTCATCCACACGGAGCAGGGAAATAGGACAGAGACTGCAAGACGAGGACGGGAGGTGCCATTTCAAAACCAGAGAAGCCCCTTGGATTGGCAGCGCTGTGAGTATAACTTTTTTTTTTTTTTTTGGCCTTGCAGTGAGTATGGAGGACATACAGTATACAGCTCTGGCAAAAATTAAGAGACCATTGCAAAATTGTCAGTTTTTCTGATTCTTCTCTTTGAGTAAAATGTAAATTGTATTATATAAACTATTAACATGTCTCCGAATTTCCAAGCAATACATTTTGTAAATATTTTCTGAAAATGAGAAATTGTCAAAATAAAAACAATGCATTGCTTTCAGACCTCAAATAATGCAAAGACATTTGCATTAAAAACAACAAAATTAGGAACTTGCATTAAAACAAGTTCCTAATCATTTAGAAACAACAATACAAAGTATGATATAACTCGGGAAGAGTTCAGAAATCAATATTTTGTGGAATAACCATGATTTTTAATCTCAGCTTTCATGCGTCTTGGCATGCTTTCCACCAGTGTTCCAGGTTTGGAGATTAGGCTGGCCATGACAGGGTTTTTATGTGGTGGTCCTTCATCCACACTTTTTTTTCCCAGCAGGACAATTAGAGTCCTCAGAGTTGGGAAACATTGCCTGAGCAGAAGAAAGCAACTGTTTTTCCAGGATAACCTTGTATGCGGCTTGTTTCATACATCCTTCGCAAAGTTTCATCTGCCCAATTCCTGCCCAATTTCTAGAGTAAGGTAATCTTCTCTGATGAGTCTAATTTTCAGCTTTGCCCAACACCGGGTCATATAATGGTTAGATGGAGACCTGGAGAGGTGTACAAGCCACAGTGTCCTGCACCCACTGTGAAATTTGGTGGAGGATGAGTATGAGTTTTGATCTGAGCAGATTAAAAACTTTGCGAAGGACGTATGAATCAAACCGCATACAAGGTTATCCTGGAAAAACAGTGGCTTCCTTTTGCTCAGGCAATGTTCCCCAACTCTGAGGACTGTTTATTCCAGCAGGATAATGTGCCATGCCACACAGCTAGGTCAATGTGTGGATGAAGGACCACCACATCAAAACCCTGTCATGGCCAGCCCAATCTCCAGACTTGAACCCCATTGAAAACCTCTGGAATGTAATCAAGAGGAAGCTGGATAGTCACAAGCCAAACAAAGAAGAACTGCTTACAATTTTGCGCTAGTAATGGCATAAGGTCACCCAATAGCAGTGCGAAAGACTGGTGGAAAGCACGCCAAGACGCATAAAAGCTGTGATTAAAAATCATGGTTATTCCACAAAATATTGGATTTCTGAACTCTTCCTGAAGGTAACACATTAGTATGGTTGTTTCTAAATGATTATGAACTGGTTTTCTTTGCATTATTTGAGGTCTGAAAGCAATGCATTTTTTTGTTATTTTGACCATTTCTCATTTTCAAAACAAACAAAATTTATTGCTTGGAAATTTGGAGACGTCAGTAGTTTATAGAATTAAAAAAAATATATATTTTACTCAAAAATATACATTTAAAAGAGAAAAATAAGAAAAAAAACTGACAATTTTGCATATATATTTTACACATATACATTTGCGCGCGCGCGCACACACACACACACACACACACACACACACACACACACACACACACACACACACACACACACTATAGTATGCTGTAACAGAAGACTTATAGATGCTGGCTCTACTTTATATGGGGACAACCTGGTGAAAGATTCCATTTAGAGACATCACTATTTTTTTTTCACTTTGTGCCTAAAAACGAATAGGCAGGTAGCTGCAAACTGAAGTGACTACCTGCTTGTTGTACCAGATGCCAGCTTAGAGCGGTCACCGACCACTCCTGCCAGCAATTCATCAGTTTCTCCATGTCAACAGAGCAGTTCTTCTAGGCTGCCCTGTTAACTGGGTGTGATTAAAAGCTAGTTTGCTCAGGGAATGGTGACAGAAACCAATGGTTTTTTTATGACACATTCACACACTTGAAATCAGAAGTTTACATACACTATCTAAAAAAAAGACACATATGCATGTTTTTTCTCACTATCGGACATGAAATCAGAATAAACTTTGTTTTAGGTCAACTAGGAACCAAAATTAATTATATTCGCCAAATTCCAGAGTAGTGAGAGAACGTTTTAATGCATTTTTATTACTTTCTGCAAAGTCTGACAGCCATTTCTTTTTTACAATTCTGACCACTTTCAATTTATTAAAAAAAAAAAATGTATGTGTATGTAATATATATATATATATATATATATATATATATATATATATATATATATATATAATTGTCTTATTCTGTCTGTCTGTCTTGCTCCAAAATTTTGTCCTTACGGTGACACAAAGCTGATTGGCCGCTGGGTTCGCCATGGCCCCGCCCCCCGCACGGATTGCCCGCTCGCCCAGGCTCAGCCCCCGCAAGGATTGGCCGGCCGCTCACCCAGGCTCCGCCCCCACACGGATTGGCCTCTCGCCCCGGCACCCTGCACGCATTGGCAACTCGGCCACGCCCCGCCCCCCTCACGCAATGCACGCTCACTCTGGCCCCGCCCCCCGCACGCATTCCCCAAACCGACACGGAGCCACGACTCCCAGGTGAGTACTGTACCCCCGGGAGCCCACATCAGTGTACGCCGCCAACCCAGCCGACACATACCCTCGCATTGCTGGGGTTGCCCCCGTATGCTGGTGTGGGCTCCCGTGCGAGCGGGGGACGGGATACGCTGGTAACCATGGTAGCATAGTTACCAGCCCATCAAGGTCCTGCAGCGGCAGAACATACACACAACACACACCAGATCACACTCACTCACACATCACATCGCATCCACACACTCACAAACATCCTGGCATATCGCTTGCTTCTCGGCAGCGATACTGTGGAGTGACCTTCCAGGACCTGCCGGAGGATCACATGGCCAGAAGCATGTGGTATCTCCGGATGTTGTGAGCGTGAGCGCGTATGTGCGATATCTTCAGTGTGTGTGTGAGTGTATGCGATCGGATGTGTGTGAGTGTGTTCTGATGTGTGAGTGTGTGTGTGTGTGAGTGTATGCGATCGGATCTGTGAGTCGGGAGAGGAGCACGGCGTGCTGGGGGAGGCTGGGAGGAGAGAGGCTGATCCTGGGGGAGGCTGGGAGGGTGTAGGCTGATGCTGGGGGCAGAGAGGCTGATGCTGGGGGCAGAGAGGCTGATGCTGGGGGCAGAGAGGCTGATGCTGGTGCAGCATGGCGGATGGAGCACCTTTGGGAGTGCGCAGCATGGCGGATGGAGCACCTTTGGGAGTGCGCAGCATGGCGGATGGAGCACCTTTGGGAGTGCGCAGCATGGCGGATGGAGCACCTTTGGGAGTGCGCAGCATGGCGGATGGAGCACCTTTGGGAGTGCGCAGCATGGCGGATGGAGCACCTTTGGGAGTGCGCAGCATGGCGGATGGAGCACCTTTGGGAGTGCGCAGCATGGCGGATGGAGCACCTTTGGGAGTGCGCAGCATGGCGGATGGAGCACCTTTGGGAGTGCGCAGCATGGCGGATGGAGCACCTTTGGGAGTGCGCAGCATGGCGGATGGAGCACCTTTGGGAGTGCGCAGCATGGCGGATGGAGCACCTTTGGGAGTGCGCAGCATGGCGGATGGAGCACCTTTGGGAGTGCGCAGCATGGCGGATGGAGCACCTTTGGGAGTGCGCAGCATGGCGGATGGAGCACCTTTGGGAGTGCGCAGCATGGCGGATGGAGCACCTATGGGAGTGCGCAGCATGGCGGATGGAGCACCTATGGGAGTGCGCAGCATGGCGGATGGAGCACCTATGGGAGTGCGCAGCATGGCGGATGGAGCACCTATGGGAGTGCGCAGCATGGCGGATGGAGCACCTATGGGAGTGCGCAGCATGGCGGATGGAGCACCTATGGGAGTGCGCAGCATGGCGGATGGAGCACCTTTGGGAGTGCGCAGCATGGCGGATGGAGCACCTTTGGGAGTGCGCAGCATGGCGGATGGAGCACCTTTGGGAGGTGCACACCTCCCCCCCAACAAACACACATATACACACACACACACACACTGGTAACCACAAACACCGCCCTACACAGACACCCACACACACACAACGCTGCACACACACACAAACACCGCGGCATACATAAATATACGCACATACCACGCAACACACACACACTGCACAAAAAACATACCTCCCCCTAAAACACACGACACCCACACAAACCGCGCAACACACACACACAAACGCTACAGACACACAGCGCTCCACAAACAACACAACACACACGCAACACACATACAACACCGCTCTCACCCCCCGCCACACCCAGAACATGTACAGCGCCCTAAACAAACACTTGGTAAGTACACACAACATATATATATATATATATATATATATATATATATATATATATATATATATATATATATATATATATATATATATACATACATACATACAGCTAACATATTCCACAGCGCTTTACATACATCAGGAACACTGTCCCCATTGGGGCTCACAATCTAGAGTCCCTATCTGTATGTCTTTGGAGTGTGGGAGGAAACCAGAGAACACGGAGGAAACCCACACAACACGGGGAGAACATACAAACTCCTTGCAGATGTTGTCCATTGGTGGGATTCAAACCTAGGATCCCAGCGCTGCAAGACTGCAGTGCTAACCACTGAGCCACCGTGCCGCCCAAATTTATGAGGTTATATCTCTGGAACGCTTCAACCAATCCTGGCAATTCTGAAGTTGACTGTGACACTGTACTTCATGATAGTTATAAGTTTAGGCCGATATTTTTTTGCGTTTGTGAAAAAAACGGCAGTTTGGTGAAAATTTTCCAAAACTTTGAAATTTTATGCCCATAGATCAGAGAGTAAAAGGCCGCTTTACACGCTGCGATATCATTACCGATATTGCTAGCGTGCGTACCCGCCCCCATCGGTTGTGCGACATGGGAAAATCGATGCCTGTGGCGCACAACATCGCTCGGACCCGTCACACTACTTACCTGCCTAGCGACGTCGCTGTGGCCGGCGAACCGCCTCCTTTCTAAGGGGGCGGTTCGTTCGGCGTCACAGCGGTGTCACTAAGTGGGCGCCCAATAGAAGCAGAGGGGCGGAGATGAGCATCCCGCCCACCTCCTTCCTTCCTCATTGCGGGCGGCCGCAGGTAAGGAGAGGTTCCTCGTTCCTGCGGTGTCACACATAGCGAGGTGTGCTGCCGCAGGAACGACGAACATCGTACGTGCAGCAGCGATAAATGGGAATAGGGGGGCATGTCACCGATTAGCGATTTTGCACATTTTTGTGACGATACAAAATCGCTCATAGGTGTCACACATAACGACATCGCTAAAGCGGCCGGATGTGCGTCAAATTCCGTGACCCCAATGAGATCGCTTGAGCGATGTCGTAGCGTGTAAAGCGTCCTTTAGGCTCTGTGCCCACGTGTGCGTATTGCATGCAGTTACGCTGCGTTCTGCACTACAGCGTAACTGCATGCGTCCTGCATCCCCAGCACAATCTATGAATATTGTGCATAATCCATGCGCACGTTGCGTTTTAGAACGCAGCGATTTGCATGCTGCCAAATCGCTGCATTCTAAAAAGCAACATGTCACTTATTCCGTGCGCTTTGGATGCAGGTCCCGCTCTGTCCATGGTGGGGGCTGCATCCAGAGCGTATGAAATCGGCTTTTTCACTGCATTCATACGCAGTGTTTCAAATTTCTGCAGGGACAGAACGCAACGTGAGCACACCCTTATGTCACACAAAATAGTTACTAAATAACATTTCCCACATGTCTACTTTACACCAGTGCAATTTTTGAAACAATTTTTTTTTTTTAGTTAAGGGGTTCAAAGTTCATCAGCAATTCCTCATTTGTCCAACAAAATTTACATTTTTTTTTTTTTTTTTTTTATTTTAATTTTTAGGGACCACATCACATGAAGTGAGAGGCACAGGTGACAGAAAATACTCCTAAAAACTGCACACTTCACACTGCTCAGAACCACATCTAAGGCTATGTGCGCACGTTGCGTACTGGCCCTGCAGAAATTTCTGCAGCGATTTAAGGCTAGGTTCGAACACTGCGTCTTTTTGACGCTGCGTTTGTGCGTTTTTGGCCGTTAAAACGCACAAAAACGCACCTGCGCCGAAAAAACGCATAAAAAACGCATGCGTTTTTGCTGCGATTTGGTGCGTTTTTGGCTGCGTTTTGGATCTCTGCGTTTTGCTGCGTTTTTCAAATGCATTGCATGGGCAGAAAACGCAGAAAAACGCAGGAAAGAACTGACATGTCCATTTTTTTTTTTTAACTCAAAAACGCAGGTTAAAAAAAACAGATGTGTACGGACAGCAAAAATGAAAACGCATAGACTTTGCTGGGGAAGCAAAGTCCTGCAGTTTTGAGGCCAAAAACGCACCCGAAAAACGCCGCGAAAAACGCACTGTGCGCACATAGCCTAAAGAGCACACATGCGCTTCAAATCGCTGCAGAAACAAAAGCCGATTCCATGCGCTCTGCCTGCAGCCCCTCCCATAGACAGAGCGGGGGCTGCATGCAGAGCGCACGAAAGAAGTGACATGTCCCTTCTTAGAACGCACGCTTCTGGCAGCAGCCGAAGCGCTGCGCTCTAATTCGCCACGTGCGCACGGCTCCTGCACAATCTCCATAGATTATGCTGGGGACGCAGGACGCATGCAGTTACGCTGTGGTGCAGATCGCAGCGTAACTGCATGCAATTACGCAACGTGCGCACATAGCCTCAGAAGTTTGTTAACCCTTTAGGTGCTTTACAGGAACCAAAGCAATGTGGAAGGAAACTTACTTTAACCCCCTCACAAGCAGACGATTTTTTTGCTTTCCGTTTTTTGGGGTTTTTTCGCCATTCTTCCTCCAAGACACGTACCTTTTTTATTTTTCAGTCAATATGGTCATGTGAGGGCTCATTTTTTTGTGGAACGAGCTGTACTTTTAATTGAAACCATAAGTTTTACCATATAGTGTACTGGAAAAAATTCCAAATGCAGAAAAATTTATAAAAAAAAAAAAAAAAAAAAAAAAAAAAAAAAAAAGTGTGCTATGCACTGTTCACTATATGGTAAAATTGATGTGTGGGTGTGATGCCTGAGGTCGGTGCGAGTTCGTAGACACCAAACATGTATAGGTTTACTTTTATCTAAGGGGTTAAAAAAAAATAATCAGAAGTTTGTTCGAAAAAAAAAGTGGCACACGTTTTACGGCATATTCCGTGACCTGTAGAGTTTTCATTTTTCGGGATCTATGGCTCACTGATTACTTATTTTTTGCGTCTCAAGCTGCAGTTTTAAAACGGTACAATTTTTGCGCAGATGCTACATTTTGATCGCCTGTTATTGCATTTAGCACAAAATTTGTGGTGACCAAAAAAAAAAAAAAAAAAAGAAAATGTAATTTTGGCGTTTGGATTTTTTTGTCGCTACGCCGTTTACCGATCAGATTAATTGATTTTATATTTTGATAGATCGGGCATTTCTGAACGCGGCGATACCAAATGGGTTTTAACCCTTTAATTTTCAATGTGGGAAAGGGGGGGGTGATTTGAACTTTTAGGTTTGTTTTTTTTTTTAAAAACTTTTTTTTTTTTATTTTACTAGGCTTCCAAGGGGACTAGATGGATCAGCTGTCTGATTGTTCTGCCATATCTGCTGATCACAGCTACACAGTTGTGAATAGCAGATATGCTCATTTCATGTCTCACCCAGCTCTGGGCCGGGTGAAACTGAAAGCTAGTCATGTGAGCTACAGGAGTCATCACATGACCCTGTGCTACCATGACAACAACCGTAAGTCACGTGATTATGTCACATGACTTCTGGTATCGGCCAGTGAGTAAATGTTTACCGCCGATGCAATTTGGCGCTGTCACATATTGACAGTGCCATTTAAAAGGGGTTAAACGGCACGGGCAGATAATGATTCTTCTCGTACCTAGCAGGCACACATCTCAGCTGTAAAAATCAGCTGAGATGTGCGCCAATCACTGCAAGTAGCAGACCGCGGGCAGCAACACTATGACCGCTAGGACGTAATATTACTGCCCGCAGTCGTTAAGGGGTTAAACTATAAAATGTTGCATTTTCACAAGGGTGTCAGGAAAAATGCAGCATACAATTTATTTAGCAATTTCTCCTGAGTACGCAGATACCTTATATGTGGTGGAAATCAATTGAGCGTACGTCAGAGCTCGGAAGGGAAGGAGCGCCATTCGAATTTTCAAACGCAAAATTAGCTGGAATCATTAGTGGACGCCATGTCGCGTTTGGCGACCCCCTGAGGTGCCTAAAACAGATTAGCTCCCCCACAAGTGACCCCATTTTGGAAACTAGACCCCTCAAAGAATTTATCTACAGGGTTAGTGAGCACCTGGAAACCCCGAGGGCTTCACAGACTTTTATAACGTTAAGTTATTAAAACGAACAAAACATTTTTTTTAAAAAAAAAGTTGCGTTAACGCCAAATTTGTCAAATTCACTAGGGTGACTGGAGAAATTGCACAACAAATTGTATGGTTCACAGAGTACACCAGTACCCCATATGTGGTGGAAAACCATTTTGGCCACATGTTTCATCGCTTGCTACTTGACTTTTGGTGAGGCAGAATCAAGAAGAAACAGCAACTCAGGAATAGGGTTTTATTTATTTTTTTTTTAAGCCGTTCACCATGCCGTAAAGGTGATAAAATAGCGTTATTCTTCAGGTTAGTACGATTACAGCAATACCATATTTATAAAGTTTTTTGGGGTGTTTTTTGTTTCGACGCTTTTACACCATAAAAACTTTTATAGGGGGAAAAAAAAAAAAAAAAAAAAAAAACAACAAACAGTTTTTGCATTGCTGTATTCTGAGCGCTAGGCTTTATTTTTTGCTCACAGGGCTGTATGGCGGCTTGTTTTTTGCGGAACAAGGTGACGTGTTCAGCGGTACCATTTTAGTTTAACATATGATTTTTTGGTTTCGTTTTATTCCACTTTTTTGGCAGCTGTATGTTGAAAAGACAGTTTGTTACTTTTGTTTTTTTTTTTACTGTGTTCACTGAAGGGGTTAACTAGTGTAACCGTTTTATAGCTAGAGTTGTTCTGGACGTGGCAATATCAAATACATGTACTTTTTTTATTTTATTTTTTTGTTCTTTTCTGATTTTTTTTTTTTAAGTAAAAATAACAGTAAAACCTTTCACTTAGTCCCTTTATGGGACATCAACACACAGTGCTCTGATTGCAGCTGCACTGTTCTGCAGTGCTCGATCACTGCAGGACATCATAGCTGTCAGCGCTGCGCTGAGAGTGTGTGTGATCACCCGTAGTTAGGTGACCCAGAAGTAGTCATGACGACCACGGGTCATCATGGCAACGATCTGGCCATCGCGATAACATCACGGGGCCCTGATCAGAGGGGATAAGCGCGATCCCTCTCCCAATCCCGTCACTTTCGGTATTGATCACAGCAATTAGGGGGTTAAACAGCGTGCGGTCACCCCCCCCAATTTTGATACCAGCCAAAGTAAAGCCACACGGCTGAGGGTTGGTATTTTCAGGATGGGGAGTCCCACGATATGGGGAGCCAGCCAGCAGCCACCCGTAAATGATGCATCCATTAGATGCGACAGTGCCAGGACTCTACCCGGCTGATCCAGAATGCTCTGGTGCGGTGGCAATCAGGGTAATAATGAGTTAATGGCAGCAGCCCATAGCTGCTACTAAGTCCTAGCTTAGTGATGGCAGGCGTCTATAAGACACCTCTTCATCACAAAGCTGTAAGTTAAAGTAAATAAACACAATCACCCAAAAAAATCCTTTATTTGAAATATAACAAAAAAGCCCCCTCTTTCACCACTATTAACCCACGAAACACCCCTCCAGGTCCGGCGTAATCCACAAGAGGTCCCACAATGCATCCAGCTCTGCTACATCTGACAATCACAGCGAGCGCTATAGAACATGACTGCTCGCTATGATGGTCAGGCTGCAAGTGAAGTGAGCCACGCAGGATCTTCAGCTGTCACCGCACATTACCTGACTGAAGTAACCGCTGATCTCGCGGCTCACTTCAGCCACGGGCAGATTTGCTGTAACAGGTGGGGGACTCCAGCTATCATCGCACAGCACCTGACTGGAGTCCTCCACCTGTTACTGCAAATCTGGCCGCGACTGAAGTGATCTGAGGGAGATCAGCAGTGACTTCAGTCAGCTGATGTGCGGTGACAGCTGACGTCCTCCACTTGTGACCACATACCAGGCCGCGGCTGAAGTAAGCCGCGAGATCAGCGGTGACGTCACTCATGTGATTTGCAGTGTCACCACACATCTGAGTGACATCAGCACTAATCCCGCAGCTCACTTCAGTAGAGGCTTGACAGGTGGAGGACTCCTGCGGGGTTGTTTTTTTTAGGCCTAAAACACTGCTCTTTGTAGTCAAAGATAAAAACGCTCAATCTTTGTTGTCAAAAAAAAAAAAGATGCACCATGTGCACACAGCTTAAGGGCAATGGTACCAAATACTAATGAAATGTATGTACACTTTTGACTTTGCAGAAAGTAATAAAAATGCCTTAAATACCTTCTCTTTATTCAACTGCACGTGAAAGAACAACAAAGTGTGAAGACAAACAGGCTCCAGTATTCACTGTTCATAGCCAAGAAGACAAAAATATATGCTGTACTTCTGCATCTTTCACAATTTGCTACGAAGGGCTGCTGATAAGTCTTTGGCTTTACCCAGAAAGAAATGAGATCGGATGATGAAACTTTACATTTATTCCACATACTCTCCACTGATGTCAACACACTTCTTAGGCTGCTTTCACAGTACGTCTTTTTAACATGCGTCAGGAACGTTTTTTTGCTGCAAAAGCGGATCCTGCTTTTACAGCAAAAAACGCATGCTAACGCATCTCTTATTTTGCAGGATCCTGTCACTGGATGTTTAGGGGCGGGCATTGGAGTCATGTGATTGGGAGTGAGGGGAACTAACGTGCCAGACTGGGAGCCGGCTTCTGACAGCTGCAGACGCTCGTAACCAAGGTAAACATCGGGCTTGGATACCCGATATTTATCTTGGTTACGAGTGTCTGCAGCTGCTAGGAGCAGGGCTGCCTGCACACGTAACCAACGTAAACATCGGGTAACTAAGAGAAGTGGTTACCCGATATTTACCTTGGTTACGAGTGTCCGCAGCTCTCAGGTGGGAGAGAGAGACAGGAGAGGGAGGGGGAGAGGCAGAGAGGGAGGAATGAGAGGAAGGGGGAAAGACAGAGATAAGAGAGATAAGAGAGATAAGAGAGATAAGAGAGAGAGAGATAAGAGAGAGAGAGATGAGAGAGAGAGAGAGAGAGAGAGAGAGAGAGAGAGAGAGAGAGAGAGAGAGAGAGAGAGAGAGAGAGAGAGAGAGAGAGAGAGAGAGAGAGAGAGAGAGAGAGAGAGGAGAGAGAGAGAGAGAGAGAGAGAGATCACGCGAGACTGGTTCTGGGCATGCTCAGTACAAAAGCAGGATCCTGTTACAACGCAACTCAACGGATTCTGCTAGGCAGGATCCAGCGCTCATTGAAATGCATTGCAGCTCGCGGCGCAATGTGAAGGATCCTGGTGAGATGCGTTATTTTGACAAAGGTAAAAAACGCTACAAGTAGCGTTTTTGGAACATGTTAAAATAACGCAAAAGTACGGATCCTGTGTCTAACGCACGCAAACGCATGCGAACGCAGGTGGGACGCGAGGTCCATTGCAAATGCATTGAAGTGAAAACGCATTTGCACGGGATCCGTTTTTTCCGCTAAAAAAAAACGTTATGGACGGATGTTAAATAAACATAGTGTGAAACCAGCCTTACATCGGTATTCCAAGTTCTGTAAGCCTAGCAAAAAGAAGGATTTCTGCTGTGCCTCAAACCAGGCATCCGTAGCAGCCATGGCATCAGAAATGGTGTGACATTTGGTACCCTTGATGTGTTTCTTCAGGTTTGGAAACAGATTATAGTCGGAGGAAGCTAGATCTGATAAATAAGATTGGTAGTCATCTGGAGGCAATGTCATTGTCTTGCAGGAACAAAGTTTCCTTTGGAGCTTGCCGCGCCTTTTGGCCTTCAAAGCTGCCTTCAATTGGTCCAAAAGTTCAATGTAATAGCTTGCATTGATGGTGGAACCCTTTTGAAGGTAGTCCACTAGCAGCACGCACTCCTTATCTGAGAACACAGACGCCAACACCTTTGTGGCCGATTTTTTCCACACTGAACTTCTTTGGACGAGGAGAAACCACTGTGCCTCCACTCTTGACTGCTCCTTGTTTTCAGGGCCATACAAATAAATCCAGGTCTCATCCATAGAGACCAGTCGATCCAGGTAGTTCATATTAGTCCGGAAAACGCTGACAAATGGACCGGGAAGTTTTCGCTCGCATGCTTCTGTTGTCAAACATTTGGGGATCCACTTTGCAGATAGCTTCCTCATGTCCAAAAGTTCAAATGAACAGCATTGACAATATCCGTAACAACCACTCTCGGTCGTCCAGGACATTTCTCATCATTGGTGCTGAAGTGGCCAGTTTAAATTTGGCAACCAAGTTCATAACTGTGGAATATGAAGAAATATTCAAATTGTCTCTCCAGTAAAGGAGACAAACTCTAGCACAGCGCCACCTATTGGAAGTAGCGATCCTAAAAGTCACAAGTGGATTTTCAACAATCCTTTGAAATATGACTCAGGATATATAAGCCAGATCAGAATCCCAATTTGCAGACACGGTGTTTCGGGGTGCTTGCCCCTCGTCAGTGCAAAGTATGGGGTGTCTGATCTGGCTCATGAGAAAGCTATGTGGGGACCACGGGGGGAACACTATTCTCCTTAAGGAGACTTTGCAAGCCAGTCTGGCTGCCAGGTAAGGGGACTTATAGCTGCAATGCCCCTCTGGGAAATATTCAAATTGTCCTCTCCAGTAAAGGAGACAAACTCTAGCACAGCGCCACCTATTGAATATGAAGGGCATTGATCCCTCAATGTCTACAACATATCACTATGAATATCTTTTGCGGACTTTCCTTGCAGAAACCAAGAATTGTATCACTCCTCTACTGCAATGTTCACAGCAACTGAGAGCAGACTCCACCATTTATTTTTTTCTTGCGTACGTAGAACACGGTTGCAATGCGCAACACAAAATTTTGAAAAAAATATTAGACACATAAGGCTTTCATGTGATATAACATTCGTGACCATGAAAACAAAACAAAACAAAAAAAAACAAACACACACAAAGCCAAAGTCAGCAGCCCCTCGTAAAATCCTATATTATATGGAAACAATGCAGCAAAACTGCCACGTCACATTGTACCATATGATGTGTCAGATTAACTACTACTTTACCAAACACTGATTAGATCTAATTATAATGGTAACTATAGTAACATTAAGCATACCACACTGCACCACATTTGAGCCCTACAGTTAAGTTACATGTATTAATAAAAAAAAAAAAAAAAAAAAAAAAGGAGCTGCACTTTTATAGTAGCAGCAAAGTGAATGAATTTCTGAAATCTCATGCACACGCTGCTTATTTGTTACTTGCAAAGTAGAACCATAGCACTTTTTTTTTTTTCTTTTTTTAACCCCTTCAGCCCCCGGGCACTTTCCGTTTTTGCGTTTTTGTTTTTTGCTCCCTTCTTCCGAGAGGCGTAACTTTTTTATTTTTCCATCAATCTTGCCATATGAGGGCTTGTTTTTTGCGGGACGAGTTGTACTTTTAAATGAAACCATAAGTTTTACCATATAGTGTACTGGAAAATGGCAAAAAAAATTCCAAGTGCGGAAAAATTGCAAAAAAAGTGGGATTGTACAATAGTTTTTGGGATATTTTATTCACCGTGTTCACTATATGGTAAAACTGTGTGTGGGTATGATGCCTCAGGTCGGTGCGAGTTTATAGACACCAAACATGTATAGGTTTACTTGTATCTAAGGGGTTAAAAAAAAATTCACAAGCTTGTCCGAAAAACGTGGCGCACGTTTTGCGCCATTTTCCAAAACCCGTAGCGTTCTCATTTTTCAGGATCTGAGGCTCAGTGATGGCTTATTTTTTGTGTCTTGACCTGACGTTCTTAACGGTACCATTTTTGCGCAGATGCTACGTTTTGATCGCCTGTTATTGCATTTTGCGCAACATTTGCGGCGACCAAAAAACGTAATTTTGGCGTTTGGAATTTTTTTGCCGCCTACGCCGTTTACTGATCAGATTTATTGATTTTATATTTGATAGATCGGGCATTTCTGAACACGGCGATACCAAATACGTGTGTATTTTTTATTTTTTTAACCCTTTAATTTTCAATGGGGTGAAAGGGGGGCGATTTGAACTTTAGGTTTTTTATTTTTTAAAACTTTTTTTTTTACTTTTTTTTTGTTTTACTAGTACCCCTAGGGGGCTATTGCGATCAGCAATCCGATCGCTTTGCACAATCTGCAGATCTCAGCTACAGAGCTGAGAACTGCAGATTTGCTGCTTCACTTTCAATGCCGGCTGTATTCCGGCATTGAGAGGAAGTGACTCATGTTAGCCACAGGCGTCATCACATGACCCTGTGCTACCATGGCAACCGCCGAAAGTCACGTGATCATGTCACGTGACTTCCGGCGGGGGCGGGGTAAGTCACTGTCATGGCGGCGCCCATATACATATCGCTGCCAAGACTTTGGCAGCGAAATGTAAGGGGTTAATGGCCGCGGGTGGAAGCGATTCCACCCGCGGCTAGCAGGCACACATATCAGCTGTTGATAACAGCTGATATGTGCGCGTCTCGCCGCCGCCTGCCGGCGGCAGGGGGCGGGGCTTACCGGAACACGATCCATGACGTATCTAGTACGTCATGGGTCGTTAAGGGGGTTAAAAAAGCGTAAACTTACATGAAAACAAACCTGTACAACCAATCAAAAATGCACGTTTTATGCAGCGCTCTTACAGCCAATACTCTGGGGTTTTGTGCAGAAAAATCAGCAGCAATACTCAACGTGTGCACGAACCCTTACAAGAAAATTAAGGCCTTGTTCATACACTGCAGTTTTACCTGCGTTTTTTGCGGTTTGCTGCAGACATTTGAGAAAATGGTTATAACCTTCCTGCAGACATTCCCCAGCAAAACCTATGGAAAAAAAATAAATAAAAAAAAAAAAAAAAAAATAGCTGTGCGCACACAGCGTTTTTTTCTCAAGAACATTCTTTCTGCAGAATTTCTTGAGAAAAAAAGAATGAGCATGTCACTTCTTTTCAGCAGGTACCTGCGTTTATTGCCATAGATAATGGTAAAAAAACTGCAGGGACCAACCTGCGGGAAAGAACGCACCAGAACAGCATCAAAAATGCACACAACCGCGGTACAACCTCATGCGGTTTTCGGTGCGTTTTTTGACAACAAGTGCGGTAATCTTTCAGACTCAAGAAATTTCTTAAGAAAAATCTTTTTGCTAGTGTGAACAAAGCCTTAGGCCTTATGCGCACTAGACGGAATTTCCCGCATGTTCGCTGCAGAAAATGTTCATAACATCTCTGCAGTGATTCACCAGCAAATCCTATGGGAAAAAAAAATGCTGTGCGCACTATGCGGATTTTGACAGCTGCATGTTTTGCTGCGGGAATCCAAAAACAATTGCATGTCACTTTTCCGCAGGTAATAACGCTGGTAGCAAATTCTATGCGTTTCACTGTGTTTTCCTGCGTTATTCCGCGTTTTTCGTGACATAATGTTCATCATTGCCTGCGTTTCGCAGGGAAGTGATGTCATTATGACAGGAAGAGGAAGCGGAGCAGAGAGTAAACACACACAGACATATAGAATACATATAGAAATCAAACGTACATATTAAAAATAAAAAAATAAATAAATAATAAAAAAAAAAACAACGTGTGCTCCGCTGTATTTTTACCGTCCAGCCAAGGTAAACACACAGCGGCGGCCCGGTATTCTCAGGCTGAGGAGGGCGAGGGCCAGGGTTAATGTCCCCCGCCTCCCTCCCACTCCCGCAGCCGAGAATATCAGCCCACAGCTGCCCTGGGATTGTGGCATTCATTATACGACAGTCCCGGAGTGTTCCTGGCTCTTCCCGATTGCCGTGATGCGGTAGAAATTCAGGGTAATAACGAGTTAATGGCAGCGGATCGCTGCCACCAAGTCCAGGCTTAATCATGGCAGCGTCTATGAGATAGCTTACATGATTAACCCGTCAGTAAAGTGAATAAACACACACCGAAAAATCATTTATTTAAATAAAACAACAAAAAAGCCCCCTATTTCACCACTTTATTACACCCCCAACACACAACTCTGGTGTAATCCACCGAGGTCCGACGACGCTTGCAGACTTCTGCAGCCGCGTCTGACACACTGTACTGAATGCAGCCTCGTAACGAGACTGCAGAGAGGTAACTACAGGTCATTTCTCACGGTCGGTAATGTGAACACACTACCGCTCGAGAGCACTGCAGTGTGTCCTCACAGGGACTCTGTTGATTGATCTGTCCTCTTGCTATTGATTATCTATCCCTCTATTATCTATCAATCTATCTATCCTAACTATTTTCTATCTTAGAAGGAAATTACCTTTTTTTTCTTTTTTCAATGTGCTATAGTGCATTGAATGCATTAAAACACATGTACCAACCACCGGAAAAAACAAACCAAAATGCATGCGGATTTCGGTGCGTTTTTTTCCCGCGGGTGCGGAAATCTTTCAGAACCTGCGGAATTTTATTAAGAAAATTCCATTTTCTAGTGCGCACAGGGCTGAAACTGAAATTAACATGCTGCAAAAAATAATTTCTGCACAATGTATTAACATGTGTTTACCCTGAATGGCAATTAATGCAGTTTTCCCCCTGGTTGAAAAGAAAAGTCTTTAGTCACTTTATGTGACTGCAGATTGGTGAATCATTAGTGTGTACACGATTAGGATTTTCCTGTATTAACACTGCATGTATGTGATCCGAATAGTTGGGGGTCACGTGCCGACTAGATACTTATGCGCTTCTTGCTGTGTTCCATTGAGAAAAGCAAAATGACAGGTGGCACATGACACCCACTGTATGAATACACAGTACTGATGACAAACTGCAGACTGGCACAATTCATCAATCTGTAGTTAAATGCCTTAAAGGGAACTTGTCATATCCTCAAATGCTATTAAAGGGAACCTGTGACCAGATTTGTCCCTTATAAGTTGCGGCCAACCACCTGTAAGCCTTTATATATACACAGTATTTAGAATGCTGTATAAGAGCCGAGGCTGCTCTGTATAACATAAAAAAAACACCTTTTAGGCCCTGTGCGCACACTGGTTTTTTGCCGTGCGTTTTTTGCTGTAGAAAAGGTGCGTTTTTGTTCATAAAGTACATGCAGTCCTTTCCCAGCAAAATCTAATCGAAATCCAAAGTACATACTGTACGCACACTGCATTTTTTTTCCCCTACATGTTTTGCTGCAGGATTCCTGCAGCAAGAAGCAGCAGCAGGTCACTTCTTTTCCCCAGGTACCTGCGGTTTTGCCATTGATAATTGTTAAAAACCGCAGGGACAAAAATCGCAGCAAATCCACAGTAAAACCGCATGTGGATTTTGGGAGCGTTTTTTTTTTTTTAACCGCAGATGTGGAATTCTGCCAGAGGGTGCGTATTTTGATTAAGGCTATGTGCGCACTAGAAATGTGAATTTTCTCAAGAAAATTTCTTGAGAAACTTCTGGGAGTGGAAGATTTCCGCACCTGCGGAAAAATCCGCGGCAAAAACGCATGCGGATTTGCCGCGATTTACCGCAGGTTTGTCCCTGCAATAAATAATAAAGATAATCGATAGACAGATAATGGATAGAGGGAAAGATGAATAGATAGATAGAGGGATAGATGAATAGATAGATAGATAGAGGGATAGATGGATAGATAGATAGATAGATAGATAGAGGGATAGATGAGAAAAACCTATATAATGTTCCACCTCCCTGCATTTTCTAAGCTGGCACCCTTTAGTGACTTTCATGTGGCACTAAAGGGTGCTTAGCCTTGTATTTAGCCATAAAATAAATAAATAATTAAAAAAAAACGACGTGAGGTCCCCCCATATTTTGTAGCCAGCTAGGGTAAAGCAGACGGCTGCAGCCTGCAGACCACCGCTGGCAGCTTCACCTTGGCTGATAATCCAAAACAGTGGGCACCCCACGCTGTTATTTTAAATTATATAAATAATTTAAAACAAAAAACGTGCGGTCCCCCCCATATTGGATCACCAGCCAAGGTAAAGCGGACAGCTGGGGTCTGATATTCTCAGACTAGGGAGGTCCACTGTTATTGGACACTCCCCAGCCTAAAAATAGCAGGCCGCAGCCGCCCCAGAAGTGGCGCATCCATTAGACGTGCCAATCCTGGCGCTTTGCCCCAGCTCATCCCGCGCCCTGGTGCGTTGGCAAACGGGGTAATATATGGGGTTGATGCCAGATGTGTAATGTCACCTGGCATCAAGCCCTGGGGTTGGTGAGGTCAGGCGTCTATCAGATACCCGACATCACCAACCCAGTCAGTAGTAATTAAAAAATAGACAACAAAAAAAGTTTTATTTGAAAAAACACTCCCCACATAGCCTCTTTAACCAATTTATTGAAAAGAACAATCAATCCACGTCCGGCGTAATCCAATAGGGGGGGGGGTCCCACGGCGATCCATACCATAGTCGCTGTCCCAGTCAATGAAGAACAGAATGTTCCCCATTGGCTGGGAGAGCTGTGCAGTGACCTGAGCTAACATCAATAGGTCAGCCCAGGTCACTGCAGGGGATGCCGAGCGCTGCCATCAGGAGCATAGATGAGATCATTACCTTCTGTGATCATCTCCTGTACTGCTGACGTCAGCGCTGTCACTGACTGCGTTGTCAGAAGTATCGCGAGAGCCCGTGACGTCACCGCTAGTGACAGTCTCGGGCCGCTCGTGAGACGGGCATAGACAGCAGTGACAGCGCTGACGTCAGGAGGCAGGAGATCGTCACAGCAGGTAATGAGCTCACCTCCTGACAGCAGCGATCGTCATCCCCGCGGCTCCCAGCACTGCAGGATGTCAGTGTCTGCCTGCGCTGCCGCGTGACAGGCTGCTGACACTGCGGGCAGACACTGACACCCTGCAGTGCAGGCAGCCGCGAGGCCGGAGCAGGACACAGACTGGCACCTGGAGGTCGCACGGAAGTGCTTCTGTGCGGCGTCCAGGGAGTGTGACGTCTGCTCCGCTTCCTCTTCCTGGCATAATGACATCGCTTCCTGCAAAACCGCAGGCAGCGATGATCATTCCCGCAGGTAATTCGCGGCTATTCCGGGGGTATACCGCACATCATTGCTACCTGCGGAATACCCCCGGAATACCCCCGGTACCTGCGGAAATTAATGGACATGCACATTTTCTCAAGAAAGTTTCTCGAGAAAATTTTCTCAAGAAATTTTCTTGAGAAAAATCCGCACAGTGCGCACAGCTATTTTTTTTTCTCATTGAATTTCATGGGAAATGTCTGCACAAAGATTGCAGACATTTCTCAAGAAATTTCCGGGGCAAATCCGCGGGTAAATCCGCAGGAAAAAAGCTCTAGTGCGCACATAGCCTAAGAAACATCTACCCACTGCGCACAGACCCCTACAGCGCAGTCAGGTCCAAGTCGTCGTCGTTCTCGGTCCAGCGCATAATCTCTTCTTGTGATAGCTGACCTCCTTCCCTGCTCCGTGTGGATGCCACATCATACGTCATCCACACAGAGACTTCTATTGAGCTCCTGTGCATGCACAATTCTCTCTGCCCTGCTGACGGCAGAGCAAAGTACTGTAGTGCACATGCGTTCTTTGACCTTTCACAGCGCCTGCACAATACAATACTTTGATCTGCACTCAGCAAAGCAGAGATAAGTTTGCCTGCACAGGAGCGCAGTGGAGGACTGTGTGGATTATGTAGGCTGCAGCATTCACACGGAGCAGGAAAGAAGGAAAACAATCGCAAGCAGAGAGGAGGCGCCGGAACTAGACCAGCGACACTCATCAGACCAGACCACCCCGCAGGTGATTATAATAAAAGATGCTTTTTTATGCCATACATAGCGGCCTGGGCTCTTATATACAGTATTCTAGAATGCTGTATATAAAAGGGCTTACTGGTGGTGGCTGCAGCTTATAGGGGACAAATCTGGTTACAGGTTCACTTTAACCTGCAGATATGGGGTTTATCTGCAGGTTAATAGTGTTCCAAATTTGCCTGGCTGCTGCACTGAAAGTCCAGCTACAGGGAGGAAATGAATCTTGTGCCTCCTGGCAGCCTCTGGTTTTCATTGAGGTGTGGCAGGCATAGTGTCAGTCACTGCACTGTACACAGTGAGCAGTGGATGTAACCACAAACACACTGACAGCCAGCTCTGTATCGATTGAATGACAGCTGGCTGTGCAGTGACTCATGTTTATAGCCACCACTATTTACTGGGAGGTGACTAAAACCACGCCAACCACTGGAGGTTTTACTGCTGGGGTCCTCACCAATCCTCAGAAGCGGGATTTTCAGTGGTCAGTTATTCACACTGCCGATCACTTAATTCTTAATGGAAGCGCTGGCGACTGTCGAGCGTAGCGCTTGGCTAGTTTTCTACACATTAGGCTAGGTTCACATTTCCGTCAATTTGTATCCGTCACAATCCGCTGCTCTGGTAAACAATGGAATCAGTTTGGTGGATTCCGTTGTTCCCATAGACTTGTATGAGCGGCGGATTGTGACCGATGATGCTGCGTTGCATCCTCCGCCCGACTGATCAGTCGTGAAATGACTGACCGCCGGGCAGGAGGAACGCAGCTTGTAACGTTTTTTTGAGCAGCGCAATCCGTAGGATTTCGCTGCGTATGCTCGCTCTGGCTCCCTGCACACGTAACCAAGGTAAATATCGGGTAACCAAGCAAAGTGCTTTGCTTATTTACCTGATATTTACCCTGGCTACGTGTACAGGGAGCCAGACACTTCCCCGCTCGGCCTCGCCCCTCCCGCACTCCGCATGTCCACACACTCACCTGTCCCCAGCCGTGCAGTCACCGGCACTGACGTCCTCAGCGCCATGGCCCCGCTCGGATCCACCCACCCCGCACTCCGCCCCCGGCACACATTCTCGGCGTCCGGCTCCTGTGAGCGATCAGATGATCACCCGGCGGCCGGCTCCTGTGAGCGATCAGCTGATCACCCGGCAGCCAGAACGCTCACAGGAGCCGGCTGCCGGGAGATCAGCTGATCGCTCTCATTAGCTGGCCGGCTATTGTGAATGATCAGCTGATCGTTCTCTCTTTTACAACGGAGTCCGACAATGAATTCTAATTCTTGTCATCCATTGTACAACGCATCAGTCCTAAGCGTCAAGCAACGCATGTGACTGATGCAAAACAGAAATGTGAACCTAGCCTTAGAATGAATGGAACAACAGTGTACCCTCCATCCATGGCGGTCTTCAGAGCCCAGGTTCACAGGATCAGTGTGAGCCCCATTTCATGTATATAGTCAAGATTTTCCTCAATTAAAGTCTGCAGAAATTTACAGTACCAGCAAAGTGAATGCGTTTTAACTTAATCTCTTCCATATGTGTGGAAATTGGCTTGTTTTGGCCACAGCATGTCAGACTTTCCTTGTCAGCCTGGAAATACCCTTTAACCAGGATCTAAAAATCATGTGATGCTTGTGTGTAAAGTAGAATTAACTTTACTAGGATTAGGCCTTCTGCATAACAATAATATATAAATAATATTGGTAGGTAGAAGACATAATCCTAGTAAAGTTAATTGTTTTAAACAGGATGCCTTACATGATTTTAGATACTTGTTAAAGGGTATTTCAAGGCTGGAGAGGAAAGTAGTATTATAGCACCAATTATTACATGGCACTTCACATGTGAAAAAGGGGCACACAGACAAGTATATACATTCTATTACATATACAGTAGTGGGTAGATTGTTATTACTTATTTTTGGCCTCAGATGTTCAGCAGGAGCTTAGAGATCTTAGGACTGTAATGCTGAGTAAGCCTGACACCATGAATGATCTGACATTTCACAACAATCTGATTTAACATTGCAAGAAATATAACAGCCAGTAAAACAGGGCGCAGAAGTTCCATTATTACAGCCTGGAATCACTGCTCACTACAAGCAGCCCATCATAGAGGCAAATAAACTTTCCACCAATCACAACATTACACCATAAAGTGGTTCTGTCTAACAAGAGAACAGCTCCTTCCCGGCCTCACAAGGAGCCCCATCCACCCGGCATCACTGGGGCAGACAGCACGGAGGCCTCGACAGGTCCTAGCCCAGAGGGACATGACCCGTGTGATCACCGCAGCCGGCACAGTCACCGCAGCCGGCACAGTCACCACAGCACAGCAGCCGGCACAGTCACCACAGCACAGCAGCCGGCACAGTCACCACAGCCGGCACAGTCACAGCACAGCACAGCAGCCGGCACAGTCACAGCACAGTCACAGCACAGCACAGTCACAGCACAGCAGCCGGCACAGTCACAGCACAGCAGCCGGCACAGTCACAGCACAGCACAGCAGCCGGCACAGTCACAGCACAGCACAGCAGCCGGCACAGTCACCACAGCACAGCAGCCGGCACAGTCACCACAGCACAGCACAGCAGCCGGCACAGTCACCACAGCACAGCACAGCAGCCGGCACAGTCACCACAGCACAGCAGCCGGCACAGTCACCACAGCACAGCACAGCACCCGGCACAGTCACCACAGCACAGCAGCCGGCACAGTCACCACAGCACAGCAGCCGGCACAGTCACCACAGCACAGCACAGCAGCCGGCACAGTCACCACAGCACAGCACAGCAGCCGGCACAGTCACCACAGCACAGCAGCCGGCAGTCACCACAGCACAGCACAGCACCCGGCACAGTCACCACAGCACAGCACAGCAGCCGGCACAGTCACAGCACAGCAGCCGGCACAGTCACAGCACAGCAGCCGGCACAGTCACAGCACAGCACAGCACAGCAGCCGGCACAGTCACAGCACAGCACAGCACCCGGCACAGTCACAGCACAGCAGCCGGCACAGTCACAGCACAGCAGCCGGCACAGTCACAGCACAGCACAGCACAGCACCCGGCACAGTCACCACAGCACAGCACAGCAGCCGGCACAGTCACAGCACAGCACAGCACCCGGCACAGTCACCACAGCACAGCACAGCAGCCGGCACAGTCACCACAGCACAGCAGCCGGCACAGTCACCACAGCACAGCACAGCAGCCGGCACAGTCACCACAGCACAGCACAGCAGCCGGCACAGTCACCACAGCACAGCACAGCAGCCGGCACAGTCACCACAGCACAGCACAGCACCCGGCACAGTCACCACAGCACAGCACAGCACCCGGCACAGTCACCACAGCACAGCACAGCACCCGGCACAGTCACCACAGCACAGCACAGCACCCGGCACAGTCACCACAGCACAGCACAGCAGCCGGCACAGTCACCACAGCACAGCACAGCAGCCGGCACAGTCACAGCACAGCAGCCGGCACAGTCACCACAGCACAGCAGCCGGCACAGTCACTGGGGCCCATACAGGAAAGGGCTGCTATGAGGGCACTTGGGGATGTGTTATAATCAGGGATCGCCCACGATATCTGTGCCCCCTCCCCTTTAAGACAAGCACACAAACTTCTCAGCGGTCCAGCACAGCCCGTGCCCCCCGCACTCATAGGAAATGCACTTAGTGAAGCCACACACCTTGCTTCCTGACAGGCATGGTGCCACCCCCTGACACACAACAGGCTGCCAGGAGGGTGACCTCGCCAGCCCCTGCGCCCCTCAGCTGGAGACTCCACGAAATGATGCCTGGTTTCCAAAGTGCCCCACCTCCCGGAGCAGGATGACACCGAGAGCCGTGCTTCACCCCCCACTGGGAGGCAGTGGAAAAGTCCTGTGCTATGCGGGATGCCTCTCCAGAGACTGTTCCAAGCGCTCCAGAAGGGAGGTTCCCAAGTCCAGTATTTCCAGCTCCGGTAATGTGAGCACCCTCCGGCTGTGCCCCTCACTCCGGAGGGGGTGGAGAAAGCTGAAAGTTGTTGGTGGCGAAAACAAGTTGCCGTCTCCTCCGCGGGTGGCGAGAAATGTGCACTGCGGCCACGGAACACAGCAAAAAGTTATTCCTCACAAAGGCCAGTTCTCTTTCCCGTATGAATTTCCTTTCCCTCCACTTCTTCTTCTCCCCGTCTTTCTGTGTCGGCGCCCCCGCCCCTCCTTCTCTCCCTCCTCCTCCTCCTCTCGCTCTCCCACCGTTCCGAAACCCAAACTTTACTCCAAAATGGCGCCCCGGAGCTGGCTACAGCGCACCACGTGACCTCCCCCTTCAGACCTAGCCCCGTCTCCACCAATCAGGAGTGAGCTCCGCCGGGCGGCAGCGCCTGCTTTACCTTGGCGAGTGAGGAAAGCTGAGGAGAGCGGAGTCTCTTAAAGGGGAAAAGTTGTGCGGGCGGCGCTCCCTCGCCCTGATAGCACAGCGCCTCACCGCCCTGTGACAGGACTCCAGCTGAATGCCACAGCTCGGAGTGCAGCCTTCCTGCCATGACTATTGTGAATGCCCAGATTAACCCTCCAGGAAAAATAATGTTTACTATTTAAACTACTATAAGTACCATTGGATTTTAATGTTTTCATCGAGGAGGCTTGCTTTATGTTTTTTGTTAAGGGCACCATTTGGAGTAACACATGGAAATGAGCGAATAAATGTGCAGGACCCTGGTATCTCAGCTGGGTCAGTAGTCTGTGACCACCGGACGGGAGCCCTGAGGACCGCCGGACAGCAGCCCAAAGGACCGCCGGACTTCAGCCCTGAGGACCGCCAGACTGCAGCCCTGAGGACCACCAGACTGCAGCCCTGAGGACCACCAGACAGGAGCCCTGAGGACCGCCGGACGGCAGCCCTGAGTATTACCGGACGGCAGCCCTGAGTATCGCCGGACGGCAGCCCTGAGTATCGCCGGACGGCAGCCCTGAGTATCGCCGGACGGCAGCCCTGAGTATCGCCGGACGGCAGCCCTGAGTATCGCCGGACGGCAGCCCTGAGTATCGCCGGACGGCAGCCCTGAGTATCGCCGGACGGCAGCCCTGAGGACCGCCGGACGGCAGCCCTGAGGACCGCCGGATGGGAGCCCTGAGTATCGCCAGACTGCAGCCCTGAGGACCACCAGACAGGAGCCCTGAGTATCGCCGGACAGGAGCCCTGAGTATCGCCGGACGGGAGCCCTGAGGACCGCCGGACGGGAGCCCTGAGGACCGCCGGACGGGAGCCCTGAGGACCGCCGGACGGGAGCCCTGAGGACCGCCGGACGGGAACCCTGAGGACCGCCGGACGGGAACCCTGAGGACCGCCGGACGGGAACCCTGAGGACTGCCGGACGGGAGCCCTGAGGACCGCCGGACGGGAACCCTGAGGACTGCTGAACGGGAGCCCTGAGGACCGCCGGACGGGAACCCTGAGGACTGCCGGACGGGAGCCCTGAGGACCGCCGGACGGGAACCCTGAGGACTGCTGAACGGGAGCCCTGAGGACCGCCGGACGGGAGCCCTGAGGACCGCCGGACGGGAGCCCTGAGGACCGCCGGACGGGAGCCCTGAGGACTGCTGGACGGGAGTCCCGAGGATCGCATCCTACCTTCCAGCATTTTGATTAGTCAGACTGACATAATGTCATCATTAAGGTGTGACTCAAGACATCTCGCAAGGCCGGCAAATCAAGAGAGGAGCTGGCAGATAGGAAGCCGTCCTCAGGGCTCCTGCCTGCAGCCACAGACTACTGGCCTAGCCATGGTACCAGCTGCGCATTCACTTATCTCTAATAACCTGTATTCTGTCTTTAGGGCTCATGTCCACTTGCGTACTGCTTCCTATGCGAGAGCATCGGAAGCTATATGCTAATGACCCTCTGCTGCGGTGTCAGCCGAGGGTCATGCAACTGTGATGCAATCTTGCGATCATATCACAGGAGCGGAGAAGATGGAGGGAACACTTTTTCTCATCTCAACTGTCTTTCTCTGCGTGCACCGCATTGCAGTAGCATAACATGCGAGTACAGTGCGATTTTACACACACGTGAGCCGAGACTCGCTGCCAAACGCAGCATGCTGAGATTGCACCGAGAGCACGATTCGTGTGGAGAAATAAAAGGAAAGAGGACACTGCCCCATAGATTAACACTAGTGCTAGTGCAATCCGATTTTTTTTTATCGGATCACACTCGCACCAGGAATTCGCAAGTGGAAACGAGCCCATACAGGAAGAATAGAAGTAATCCACCTTTTACCTTTTTTTACATTTGCCATTTTACAATGATTACCATGCAGCATAAATTTAGTATTTTCTTTTTTATTATGGTGGCACCAAATTTAAAGTATCTTGTTGCGTTAGGAGCTGTGATTTTTTTTTTTCTTCTTTCTCTGCTTTTTTATTGCACGCCAAGCTATAGTTTTCAATGGTACCATTATGGGTTAAATAGAACTTTTAGATTAGTTTTTTTATTTTACTTTTTAGAAGGTGGCATGAGCAAAAAAAGTTGTTTTTTTTCTTCATGAGATGCATTGTTTTATTTTTAGTAGAACAGAATAGCTTTGGCACTCTCATAAAGGGCTCTTGTCCACTTGCGATTTCCATGTGCGAGTGCGATCCGATAAAAAATCGGATCGCACTCGCACCAGTGTTAAGCTATGAGGCAGTCTCAGCTCTCGCACCCCCATGCAAGCCTATGGGAGCGAGAAAAAAATCAGAATACGGGCATACGCATGTCATACAGATGGTATACGCATGTCACACGGATCCTTGACACTTGCATACAGCGTCGAACTGGCTACCGGAGGAATCTCCAGTAATACCAGTCCTGGCCACGGTTACATGCACTGAACTCCGGAGCTGTCACCTGAGCTCCGGAGTGCAGCCTGGACTGAACAGCGAGCGCCGAGTGATTGATTCCCCGGCGATTGCTGTTCAGCTCATGACAGCTGCAAACAGACCGGGCTGAACTCCGGAGCTCAGGTGACACCTCCGGAGTTCAATGCAGGTAACCGCGACCAGGACTGGTATTACTGGAGATTCCTCCGGTAGCCAGTCTGACGCTGCCATAGCACTCACATAGCAATCGCATGACGCTTGCATGTCATATGGATGCTATGTGAGAAAGAAAAAAAAACGTACGCAGACCATACGCAGGACACTAGACTCACATTTGTAGCCCAGTATTGCAGTAATTTTTTTAACGCAAGTGGACAAGAACCCACATGAAGAGAATGTGATACAATGAGTCTCTGCAAATGATTTTATTGCAAGGCAAAAAAATAAATAAAATAGCCAACGTTTCAGCTCATAGAGCCTTCATCAAGGCTTTGCTACTAAAAGGGTATGAAGGCATAAACCATATGCTTTAAGGACAAAACGTGGTTGTGGAGTTTGCTTATCACTGCAATATCACACATATATATCAGGAAGTATAGATGGTGCCAATCTGTTGTGGCAAAATAAAATGCTGTCCTTGACAGTGATCTCAGCCGGGAGAGTGAAGTGGCGTAATCGCAAAAAGGCATAATGTGCAGATGGCGTTGCAAGCAGTACTATATGCAAAACATCAATACGTGCTTAGTATGGCAAGGGTCCAGTGGGAATCCAAATAGTAAGTATGTGGGCACAAAACAATTGGATGGGATAAAGTCCCTAGGTTTTCATGCATCATATATTTGGATACCCCAATCAGAATGCTTTATGCTTGCATTGGCTGTAGGAGTGACCTAGATGACAGGCCTTGTGGAGAATGGGCATACAAGCCTTGGATGCAAGGAGACTGAGTGAATTTTATTTTTAAACCTGATATTGCTTTTATTCCCAATTTTGTCCTATTAGGCTAGGTTTACACTGATTATTTCAAGTGGAAACCACCTTCACAAAATGCTCCTTTTTGGGGTACTTTTCAGAGTTTTTCTTAAGTATTTACTGATGCGGTTTTGAAAGGGTTTTTATGTGTTTTAGAAGAGTTTTTTGTTTTTTTTTTTGTTTGACACTAGCTGGTATGGCATGAATTCCATCAGAATCCACTTTAAATAAACTATATGGATTTTTTTCTCTCCACCAGGCAATTTTCAAAAACTCTTTAGAAATAAGAATGGTTAAGCACAGGAAAGTGGATTTCCCATAGAAATGAATAGGAAGAGATTTCTAAATGTTTTTGATGGGGATTTTAGAGCGAGTAAGCTATGAACATGTTAAAGTTTTATTCTAAAGTTGTTTCTTCAGGAGCCCACCACTCCTCTGCTTGCAGGGGAATGGTACTTTATTAAAGATTGACCGTAAAGGCAGGTGGCAAGTTCACACCTCTGTCCCAAATCTGTGCTCTGCAATGCTGGAAGGAGAAGCAGGTTTTTCTCTGCAAAGTAGTGCAGGGGCTTAAGTGACTTTTACTGCATAAATAATAATAATAATAATCTTTATTTCTATTACTGCATGGTAAACACCTTAGAATCAAACCTCAAAATCCAATGGCGGAATTGCTGTTTTTTTCCTATACCACCCCAATCAATTTTATTTTTTTTTCAGCACATTGTATTGTAAAATCAATGGTGGCATTAAAAGTACAAAAGAATACTGCAGCACTCTGCAAGCGCTAAGATGTATGCAAACATTGACTATTTGAAATTTGGATTGCATTACTGGTATATAGAATGTATAGAAAATAAAGGTACTTAGTGCACTGATTGACCAATTTACCAGTCATGACAAGGCGAGCTTTCTTTGATGGGACCCGAAACGTATTATTTATTAAACTTGTCTCCTGGGCTAAAAGACTACAAATTTAAAGGGCATGTAGGATTCAGCATTAAAGTGTTATTCCCTTCTCCAAGATCCTATCCCAATAAGTAGTAGGTATAAAAATAAATATTAGCAAATACCTCCAATTAGAAATGTAGTATAATTATCCTGATATAGCCATGTCTCTTAACTCATGTGCAGGGCATTACAGTTAAGGACAGGTATCCATGGTTACGACCACTAACAACTAACTATATGAGTGGCATAACCATTAATACCTATGCTGTAATATCCTGCACCTGAGGTAAGAGACATGGCTGTATCAGGAGAACTCTACTACATTTCTAATTGGAGGTATTTGCTAATATTACTATTAAATTCAAATAATTGCCCTCAGGAAGGGGGCCGACATACGCCCCCGAAACGCGCGTCGGATCAGGACTCTGTCTTTTGCCTACCTCATCTGTGCGGTGATAACCTGCTAAGCAGTCTCTCCCTCGTGTGGAATCCATCAGCATCTATTGGACACGGTCCGGATTGTCTGCCGGAGAGGGTGAGAGATTACCGCTGACTCCTTCTGTGTCTCCAACCAGCACACACTGGTACCTCCAGCGGATCTGTATTGCTTGGTTGGAAACGGATCGGAACCTAGCATGGTGCTATTCTGCCAAACAACTCCCCCCTGCGTGGACTCAGTCAGCCTACATTGGATATGGTCTGGACTGCCCGCCGGAGAGGCTGAGTAACTACCGCTGACCTTATTGTTGTCTGCAGCCAGCATTTTGGTGGTTTCAGCGACTTTGCACAGCCTTATTGGAAGTACATTTGGGAGTGCACGGGACCGGCTGATTGCGGCATTGCGAAGTGTTATACAGGCTTTCTAAAGAGAGGTCCGGTAACCATACACCTCCCTCAGAGCCAGCACTAATCGCGGCCACTGCTCTCAAAGTGTCCGCTCTGGAAGTCTAACAATTTAGCCCTGTACACAGCAGGTTCCAGCTTAATCGGCGGAGGAAAGCCGGTCCATTTACCGCAGATTTAATTCTGCTAGAAAACTCTGCTGATTTACATTGTGGATCAGGGGTGTCTTTGTGGTTAATTTGGTTTGAGTTTTTCCCCAAGGTTTGGGGGCATTTTTAAAGCTGCAGACGTATATTGTATAAACTAAGTGTGCAAGTTAACCGGGTGGTTTAGTATATCACTCAATACATCAGTCTAAAAATATTAATTCAACAAAATATATGCCACCGGCCGGGGCAATTTATTAAACTGGTTAAATTAACCTAATGTGAATATTGTATCACCTCGGAGCTTGTTGGATATACAAAAGAATTTTATCATTACAATCCTTATTTTCCTTTATTAGTATTTTTATGTGGTCTTATTTTATGTGGTCCTTGGACTTAATAATAATCAAATACTCTGTCTTGAAACAAGGATAGAAAAAGTTTTTCATTTGTGGTGAGCATTATATCAATAAAATTATAAAAACCTATCTAGCGCTGGTTTCTTGTGGATTTTTTTTTTTTAAAAATCCTTTATTTAGTTTTTAATATTACTATTATTATTACACCTATGACATATTGGAATAGGATTTTGGAGATGGGAATAACCCTATCTTCCAAAGTGCCAGCAAAGTGAATGAGAATCCTGAAATCTCATGCATACATTGAGTATTTTCTACTTATAGCTTTGGTGCAGATTTAAATTTGCAGCATGTCAATTCATTCAGCGTTTTTGCTGCAGATTTCACCCATAGTAATGTACTAAATGGTACAATTATTTTGTGGCCATTGTTTTTTTTTTTTAACCAAAATGTTTTTATTAAAGATTTTATACATTACATAAAACATACAATTCGGGGTCAACATAACCCCTGCAGTCCCTTCCCTCCCACCCCCCACTTGAGAAACCAAGAAGCAATAAACATATATTTGACCATTCCCCACATGTGATATATAGATGCCGCAGCTCTCCACAGAAAACCCCATGACCTATGGTATATTAAAGGATCTGGATCATCCATTTTCCTGTCTCAGTAACCGTCATGCATGTCTTCCAGCCAGACACAGACAGGGAACGAGTTCATGGTAGGAGGTTACTGTTCCCACAGTCGTACTGCCTTTCATCTATTTATATCAAATATTAAAATAAGCCCAATCGGAACCTAAATAGTTCCCTAGATGCCAGACCAGAGTCGTCTATCCACGGGGCCCAGATCTTTTCAAATTTGGCTATACAATTTCTTTTTAAATAGATTCCCTTCTCCAGATTTACTATCCAGTTAACCTTGTTAACAAACTCTGATATGGTGGGAACCTGATCAGTAATCCAATATTGTGCTATTAATTTTCTTGCCATATATAGCATACGGGCAGCCGACACTTTACCCTCTTCTTCCAACTTCAGGTCTTCTATATATTTGTGGCCATTGTTACAAATCGAGGGAAATATCTGTAGAAAAAAGTAATGGCTGAAAGAAGTACCGTATTCATGGCTATCTGGCATAAATAGAGACAATGAAGAAAGAGACTGTATACAGAGAACCATTGAGTCATTGGAAATAATTGTTTTGTATTTGCCTGTGACTCCATTTCAGCAGTACTATGTTCTCCTGTATGTTATGTAGTGCTGAATTTCATTTAAAAAGTACCGTAATACCTATCCATGGACAGTGAATTTTAAGATCATAACAATTCATCTGATAAATTTCACTTTTTTCTCCCCATGGTCTTCTCACAGTTGAGTAGAAAGTGAACCTCAACACTCTCCCAACTTGTAACAGTTGATCTCCACATCTGAAAGTTGTTTTTTTTTTTTGTAAATTCTTTACCTAAAAGGAGACCTAACACATTTTCTATGGCCAACACCCCACAACAAATTTAAATACAAAAACATATTGAACCCCCTTACTAAAGTAACTCTTGGACTTTGGCACAAATTCAATAAAAAATTGGATTTAATTCCGAACATTTGTAGAGCCACACCCATCTTATATGTAATTCCTCAAAAATGTAGACTCTTAAAAACAAAATTAGGACATCAAAAGATCTCTGCAACATAACGTTAGGAGACAGAATACATGATCTCAAACCATTAACTATTGAAGAATTGAAACCCATCTTTAACCCAATAGATCTAAAAGATAAAGAACTAGCAATCATTCTAGAAATAGCTTCATATTATATTCCCGATGTCTCCTCCTCAAACCCTCCTCTCCATCAAGAATTCCTTTTAAATGCTCAAGGAAAAAATAGATTAATCACATCTGAAAGTTTAATTACCCCTCATCTAATGTGTAATTAGGCAGCCTCATTAAGGCATCACCCCAACAGTAAATGAAATTAAGATGACACTCAACTGATCTATAGGTACATGTTTAAATGGAGGCCGGGGAGATAGGTGCTGAGTGGTGTTGAGCGGACCCGGATCGGCAAAATCCGGAATTGCATGGTTTGAGCGGCAGATCCGAGTCCGACCCGGATGCGGGATTCCGAGTGCATGATCCGGATCCGTGTTTGGTTTTTTTGTTTTGTTTTTTTTGTTCTCTCTCTCTGTCACTCTCACTCTCACTCTCTCTCTCTTCTTTCTCAACCCGCCGGACCCGGAGTTTTCACTATCCGCTCAGCTCTAGTGCTGAGTCATCAGTTGCTTGGCCTCAAATCTATCTAATGCTTTAGCTAGATTTAGAAGTAGCCAAGCCACAATTTTAAGTCTCTTCATAGTTGAGTAAGATCAAGCTCGTGATGTCAATTGACAGCTTGAGAGTTTTATTTCAATTAAATGTGCTGCAAATGTAATCATTTCTTCATCCGTAAAGTAGGTCAGGTATTTTGTAAGTGACCTGATGGTATTTAGTGCAAACGGATTTGTTAAACTGATACACAAATTACATGAGAATATTGTAAAACTGACTCGTGAAAGCACATTATACTTTTATGGTTCAGATACTTTATCAAGCTACTGAGCAGATATTACCGTATTTTTCGGACCATAAGACGCACTTTTTTTCCCCCAAATGTTGGGGGAAAGTGGGGGGGTGCGTCTTATGGTCTGAATACAGGGCTGCGGGGAATGAGGGTGCTGCGGTGGAGCGGGTCATCGGGGGCACGAGCAGGCTGTAGCAGCCTGCCGTGACCACGTGGACCCGCTCATTTAATATGCACGCCAATCCTCCCGCCCATCATCTCTCAGCGCTGAAGCTGGCACTGACAAGTGGGCGGGGGATAAACAGCCGGCCCGCATGATCACCCCTGGCAACTGCAGCCTGGAGTGATCATGTGCAGCTGTATTCACTGCTCCCCGCGTATCATCATCAGCGCGGGGTGCAGTGAATCAGTACACATTACTCACCGTTCCCCTGCAGCACCGCGATCTCCTCCTGTCTCCTCCGGTCAGCTGACTTGCGTGGAGACTAGCGCCGCGCACAGTGATGACGTCATCGCTGTGCGCACATGTCCACACAGGACAGACAGGAGGAGATCACGATGCTGCAGGGGGACGGCTCCACTCAGCGGCGCTGCCGCTGACATAGACGGTAAGAGGAGTGGTGCTACAGGGAGTGAGGTGAGGTAAGGTGAGTATGAACGTTTATTTTTTTTTTATGTGCCACAGGATGCGGCCATACACCAGGATGATGGGGGGTATATGAGCAGGATAGGGGTTTGTTATGAGCAGCCTGGGGAGTATATGAGCAGCCTGGGAAGTATATGAGCAGCCTGGAGAGTATATGAGCAGCAATGGGGAGTATATGAGCAGGCTGGGGAGTATATGAGTATATGAGCAGGCTGGGGAGTATATGAGCAGCCTGGGGAGGATATGAGCAGCCTGGGGAGTATGTGAGCAGGATGGGGAGTATATGAGCAGGATGGGGAGTATATGAGCAGGATGGGGAGTATGTGAGCAGGATGGGGAGTATATGAGCAGGATGGGGAGTATATGAGCAGGACATTACCCCATAAGTGTCAGCAGCAGATCCTCGCTCCATAAGTGTGTCATGACCACATTTTTTGCTTAAAATTTTATTTTCCCATTTTCCTCCTCTAAAATCAGGGTGCGTCTTATGGTCAGGTGCATCTTATAGTCCGAAAAATACGGTACTCAAATACATATAATGTGTTTTTATATTGGGTCTAGAAATTACATATAATTCCCCTATTCCATTTATTTTTTTTATTTAATAGAAACACGTTATTAGAAGTATTACAGTAATTTATTTTATTAATTATTATTAATGCTGCTGTTATTATTATTTACATTGGCATTTGGTAAAATTATATAATATATGAATTCTCCGTAGACTACGTAACAACTTTCAGTTACCTGGCTGTTGGCTAAGGCTACTTTCACACTTGCATTGGACGGCTTCCGTAGCATTGTGTTGTGTGACGGATGCAACGGATGCGTTGCATATAGTGGCACAACGCATGCTACGGATCGTACAAAACAACGGAAAGCTTTTTTTTTTTTTTACAGTTTTACCGGCAGCAGACTATTGTGAACGATCAGCTGATCGCTCTCAATAGCCGGCGGCCGGTCGCTCAGCTGAGCGCTCTCACATGCCGGTGGCCGGGCATGCCGGCGGGCGGGCTCTCAGCTGAGCGCTCTCACATGCCGGTGGCCGGGCGTTCAGCTGAACGTTCGGCCACCGAGAGACAAAATAAAGTTTGTGATTTAAAAAAAAAAAAAAAAGAGCATGCGCAGTGAAATCCAACGGATTTCGCTGCTCAAAAAAACGTTACATGCTGCGTTTCTTCCGCCCGATGCAGCGTCAAAATAACGACGCTGCGTTGTCCAGTGGATGCAACGCTGACACTTGCGTTACAGTGCGTTGTCCATACAAGTCTATGGAGAATAGCGCAGTGCGTTAACGGACTGCGCTATTCTCCATCGTGACGGACTCTGCTGAACGCAAGTGTGAAAGTACCCTAAAAAGTTCTTACAATAGCTATCATCCTCTTTCCTGCCACTAAAAGGGCTTTCTGAACTCATTTTCAATTTGAAATAAACATACAGTAGTAACACCTTTGTAAATTGCTTATAAACTTAACCATACACTTTAGGCAATTTTTCTGTTATGTCTTGGCTCTCACAAGCCACTACCTTTATCCAAGTTTTTTGACAAGCAGTGGTGGTGCAGCTGAAAACAACAAGTCCCATGATTCACAGCACTCATCTTACAGCCAGTGATGTTACCACCATTGTGCTCACCAGGATACAGTGCAAACCCATCTAGACCTTTGATCTGCATAATGCCTACACTTCTATCTCACCCACACCTGCTTTCTTGAGAATCCAAGTGCTTTAGAGACTGATAGGCTATGTCCGCACGTTGCTTTTTACCTGCTTTTTTGCTGCTTTTTCAACTGCAGCGTTTAATGCCAAAATGGTTGTGTTCTGCTTTTCAAGCAAAGTCTATGGGAATTTGGGTTTCTTGTCCGCACTATGCAGTTCAAACTGCAGCCTTTTTGGTGCAGAACTTTGGTCAAAAACTCAGCTTTGCAGTGCAAAACCCAAATGGCAAAAACAACTGACATGTGAATTGTTTTTGCCATTTGGGTTTTGCACTGCAAAGCTGAGTTTTTGACCAAAGTTCTGCACCAAAAAGGCTGCAGTTTGAACTGCATAGTGCGGACAAGAAAACCAAATTCCCATAGACTTTGCTTGAATAGAAGAACACATCCATTTTGGCATTAAACAGCGCAGAAGAAAAAGCAGCAAAAAGCAGGTAAAAAGCAGGTAAAAAGCAACGTGCGCACATACCCATAGGCTGTGTAACTTACCAGCCTGAAAGGAGTATGTAAATGAGTCTTCAGTACTTCCACTGACTATTCTGCCCTGGCCACCCTTACCACCACTACCACAGAGAGGCTCACTTGTAGAAAAACCCTGTGACCCCGATGTGCGTACATTGGAAAAAGCCTGTGAATGACTGAAATGAAAGACTTTAGCACATAATCTTTGTTTGGTCCCAGAAAACACCGTTAGACTGGGGCCACACAAGCACTACTGCGAGTGCATTGCATGATACTCTGCTCCTGCTCTGCTGGAGTGTAAGCAGAGTGGAATGCCACTGAGATGCGATCCTGCGATCGTCTCACAGGCGGGGAGGAGTGGGCGTGCGCTGTAGAGGAGAGGGAGGGACTAATCTCCCTATCTCCTCCATTGTCAGCTGATCGGTCTATCGCACTGCACTTCGGTGTAATGCAATTGCAGTGCGATGTTTCTCTCGCACCCATAAACTTGTATGAGTGCGAGAGAAAACGAATTGGATTCTACCCACAGCATGCTGTGATTGTTTTCTCGGTCCGATTAGGGCTGAGAAAAAAAATCGCTTATGGGAACGGCCCTATTGAGTAACATTTGACCGAGTGGAATGCGTTTTTTTTTTTTTTATCGTATTCCTCTTGGTACGTTTTTCTCATCGTGTGTCCTTAGCCCCAACCTTTTTGTTGGTCGAATCTGTCCATGGTACCCTGGTACCAGACCCCGCGGGCCCCCCAGCTGCTTTATCCTGGTTGCCTGCTGCTCCCGGGCCATCTGCTGGATGGTGGCCTGACAGGCTTCGTGGAACTGCTCATCCACGACAGCCCGTTGTGCAGCACTAGCCATGCCGCACGCCGTCTCAAACCTCAAACTTCCAGAACCCAAACAGTCCACATCTGGATCACCATCAGCGGGTATCTGCTCAGCCTGGTCACCAACGACTCCTCTGGCGGTCATCGGGTCTTCCAGGGCTTCCTGGATGGGGACAGCTGGGGCCTTTTCCTCCGGAGAAGAATGGTGCGGCCCGGTCTGGTCTGACCGTGGACTGAGGCGTTGCGGCCTGGTCTGGTCTGGCCGTGGACAAAGGCATTGTGGCCTGGTCTGGTCTGGCCGTGGACAGAGGCATTGCGGCCTGGTCTGGCCGTGCACAGAGGGTCTGGTGATACCGGCTGGTCAGGGGTGGTACAGGTTCCGCTGCCATGGGGACTAGTGGGGCTAGGGAGGCTTGCACTCTTACCGACTCCCGGCGCTGCTCTTCATCCAGGGCCCACTCTTCTTTGGCGAACACGGTCACCACCATCCCCATCATCTGTGAACGCCAGTCCTCAATCTGCTGGATTATCTGTACCCGCATCCGGAGGCACAGCCACCCCAACTCCTCTTTGAGCCAGGGTAAGGTTCCGCGGCCGGGCCGCTCGGGTCTCCGGTCCGTGGGAGCAGACATCCTGCTTGTTGCGGGTTCACTGATCTTGTGCTCCAGAACTGCCGTCCCTCCAGCGCACCAGGGTGCATTCTGCCAGCGCCTCTTCCAGCTTCCTATAGTTAGTTTCGCTTTTGCATGCTGTACACTCCCAGGGGCGGAGTCAGCATTTCGCGCACTTTTGCCACAGTGATGGTGCAGCCAGTTTTTCACAAAAATAAAGATGGCGGTAGTTTTTGCACAAAACAGTCCATAAGGTGCACGTCACCCGGGTTAACGGGCCTAGTGCATATTCTGTTCACAGTGCCAGGAAAAACTGTGTCGCCCAGGGAATGGGGTACTCGGTCCCGGGCGGTGTATAACTGGGGAATGTCACTTTGGTGGCCGTTGCCCGGTCCTGTGCCCTGGGTGCTTTTTGATGGGGCGTATTTACAAGGGAGATTAAAGTCATTGGTGTGACGCCACCTGTGGGTTGCGGTTAATATGGGGAAACCGCCGCTGCTGAGTTGGTTACTCCTAGTGGTAATGGCCCGGGGAGGTGTATGATGGAGACTTTCACCGTTAATAAGGGAGGCCACACCGTCGATTGTAGTTAACAGTCTATACTCACTCTTCATCCTCGGATGGCTGGTTCAGGTCACTGTAGTTCCAGTGCCAGTTCATGACTCGGTTGCTCTGTCCCCGGCCTCCTCAGTGTGGTTGGGTCCCCGTAGCGTAGAGCAATTTGGGGCCCGACTGTCCCTTTTTGTGGCAGTCTCCTTGTCCGTACGGCGGGCAGTGTGGACCCTGTAGGGCTGGTCTGTGTCCCGGACCCTGATCCTTGCTTTACTGCTGATGCCCCCGGATCTGTAGGTCAGTGAGGTCCGCGAAGGTCCCCTCACTGTGCAGGTATTTGCCAGACCCTATGAAACTGAGGTCTGACCTAGGGCCCTGTGCCTAGTCAGTGTTCTGGTCCCAGTGGAACTCGGGTGTACCTGCCCTGGCGACCACTCTCCTGTGCCCCCGGGTGTCACGTCCCCACCGGAGTCCGCTCCTGCGACTTCTGCTCCGATCGCCAGACAACCCCATGTTCCCACCATGGATAGTGATGGGAGAGGAGTTGGTGCCCGTGCCTCTGCGGAGCACAGGCTCCGCTCATCCACTAGGCTGGGTTTCCCTGGAACCTGCAGTACCACTGGCTGACTGTAGGTGGTGTGTGTCTTCCAGCTGAAGTTGCCAACATTCACCTGCAGCCAATGGGAAGACACCACACCCTTATTCCCCCTCCTGTCACATGACCACTGCCAGAGATAGTTCTGTACTCCTGGCTCATGTGCTGTTTGTATTTTTATTCCTGTACGCCGACCTTTGTTTGTTGTTTGACTACCCTCCTGCCTGTCGTTTTTGTACCTTGCTGCCAGTTCCGGATTTGACCTCTGCTTTGTCTCCTCACTACGCCCTTGCCTGCCGATTCTGTTCCTGTTTAGCATCTCCTGTTTTTTTACCCTGCCTGACCACCACGGACTACAGCCTACCACAGGTAGTGATCTCTGGGGCTCTGTGTAATTCCAAATCCCTGTATAGAGGTTAAAGGGTTGCAGAGTTCTTGGGGTCCTTCTTTGTGAGCGGCTTTTCTCTAGACTCCCCTTACAGCCAGTCTGAGTCTGTGGCTCCAATCAGGCATTACACCGGGTCACCGTTACACGACCCAGCTCTAGGCAGCACATCTTTTCACTTTCACTCATGACTACTGACTAACTAACTGCTGTGCCCTCCCACCAGGCTGTCTACTACCCTGGTCTGGCTCCGCCCTATAGGTGGCCACCCCCTTGCGTCCAACTAGCCAATTACCCCTGTGTGGAGTGGGAACTGAGATTTTGGTGTGTCTAGGTGTTGCTGGCACTGGTGTTCCAGGCCCCTGGGGCTAGGCCCTGTATCCTGGTGAGGATGCAGTACCTAGTAATGCCCTGAGTGGTCCAGGTGCGCTACACTACCTCTTGTTGTAATGTAGAGCATTCCACAATCTGACTTCTCTAAGTGTAAAGAAATCTTTCTTATTTAGATGTCATAATCTACTTTCTTCCACCAGTAGCGATGGCCCCTTTGTCATTTGCACAGTCTTTGGAAGGAATAAGGAATGTGTCATTCCTTTGTATTGACCACACATGTATTTATACATATAAAAGAGATCTGCTCTGAGATTACTTTTCTTTGTCGCTCCTAATTGGGAGACCCAGACAATTGGGTGTATAGCTACTGCCTCCGGAGGCCACACAAAGTATTACACTAAAAAGTGTAAGGCCCCTCCCCTTCTGGCTATACACCCCCCCGTGGGATCACGGGCTCCTCAGTTTTATGCTTTGTGCGAAGGAGGTCAGACATCCACGCATAGCTCCACTGTTTAGTCAGCAGCAGCTGCTGACTATGTCGGATGGAAGAAAAGAGGGCCCATACTAGGGCCCCCAGCATGCTCCCTTCTCACCCCACTTTCTGTCGGCGGTGTTTGTTAAGGTTGAGGTACCCATTGCGGGTACGGAGGCTGGAGCCCACATGCTGATTCCTTCCCCATCCCCATTATGGCTCTGGGTGAAGTGGGACTTTACCGGTCTCCAGGCACTGAGACCGTGCTCCTTCCACAGCCCCCGGAGAATCGGCTGGATATGGAGCTGAGTATCGTCAGGGACAGGGCCCTGCTTCGTTAAGGTACTCTGTGTCCCCGGGCATACCGCGCGCACACCGCAGCATGCTGGGCGTGTTAGTGCGCCGGGGACATCAGCGCTGCTGCGCTTGTGTCATTCCTCACTACAGCGCTGCTGAGTGAGTAGACTTAGTACGAACGGCCGCGCCGGCCGCTGGGGTCAGTTTTCACTGCGACGCGGCTGGGACTTGTGGTGCGCCGGGGACTTCCGCGCTAGCCGTGCATGTATGACGGCCGCGCTTATTACTACAGTCCCCGGCTTTTGCGGCCTAGTTCGTTTCGTTCCCGCCCCCAGACCTGCCAGTCAGGGGGAGGGCGGGACGCTGTACAGACCATCAGCGCTGAGGGCTGGAGTCTGCTTTACATACTCCAGCCCTCACACTGGGCACAGTGGGACGCCAGTTTCCCGCACTTTGTTTGTGGCACGCCCACGGTCCGCCCCTCCTCACAGGACGCCGGCAGCCATTCCTGTCTGCACGCTGAGCTGGAGAGGGGAGACTGGGAGACCCAGACACGGGATTCTGCGACCTCACACCCGCTTTTCAGCGGGCGGTAAGCAGCCCTCAAGGGCTCACCCCCACTTGTGCCGAAGTGTACTTTGTATTTTTGTGCTTGCATGCTATACATTACACTGTACGGTCGCTGGTGACTCTCTGCTATATACCCTCCTAGGTTACTCAAGGCAGACAACAGCATGTCGTCCGCAAAAAGCAAACGTGCCAAGGCACAGACTTTATATGCTGCTTGTACCGCATGTGGGGCTGCTCTACCGGCAGGTTCCACTGACCCCCATTGTGTGCAGTGCTCGGCCCCTGTGGCACTTGCTCAGCCGGGGCCGCTGCTAGAGGTGACCCAGGGAGAACCACCTGTGAATGCTGTCCAGGTGACAGGGACGGAGTTTGCAGTTTTTGCTGACAGATTGTCTATGACTATGTCTAAAATTCTTGAAACATTGCAGTCTAGACCAGTAACTCAGACCATGGGCACTGTTAAATCATTGCTCCCTGGTCCCCCTCAGCTGGAACACTCCCGAGCTCAGGAGGTGTCGCATGCACCCCAGGGTGACGACTCTGACTCGGACGACAGTCCCAGACGGCCTAAGCGGGCTCGCTATGAGCGGCCCTCAACTTCATCACACTGGTCAGGGTCCCAGCTGGACGACTCTCTGTGTGATGAGGCGGATGTGGCTGATCAGGATTCTGATCCTGGGACCGTTCTCAATCTGGATACACCTGATGGTGACGCCATAGTGAATGATCTTATAGCGTCCATCAATAGAATGTTAGATATTTCTCCACCAGCTCCTCCTGCGGAGGAGTCAGCCTCACAGCAGGAGAAATTCCATTTCAGGTATCCCAAGCGTAAATTGAGCACTTTTCTGGACCACTCTGACTTTAGAGACGCTATCCAGAAACACCACGCTTATCCAGATAAGCGTTTCTCCAAACGGCTTAAAGATACACGATATCCTTTTCCCCCTGACGTGGTCAAGGGCTGGACCCAGTGTCCCAAGGTGGACCCTCCAATCTCCAGGCTTGCAGCTAGATCCTTAGTTGCAGTGGAAGATGGGGCGGCACTTAAAGATGCCACTGACAGACAGATGGAGCTCTGGTTGAAATCCATCTATGAAGCTATTGGAGCGTCGTTGGCGCCAGCATTCGCAGCCGTATGGGCACTCCAAGCTATTTCAGCTGGGCTTACACAGGTCGACACGGTCACACGTACATCTGCTCCGCAGGTGGCGCCCTTGACCTCTCAAATGTCTGCATTCGCGTCTTACGCGATTAATGCTGTCCTAGACTCTACGAGCCGTACGGCAGTGGCGTCTGCCAACTCCGTGGTTTTACGTAGAGCCTTGTGGTTGAGAGAATGGAAGGCAGATTCTGCTTCCAAGAAGTGCTTAACCAGTTTGCCTTTTTCTCGTGACCGACTGTTTGGCGAGCGTTTGGATGAAATCATTAAACACTCCAAGGGTAAGGATTCATCCTTACCTCAACCCAGACAAAACAAACCCCAACAGAGGAGGGGACAGTCTGGTTTTCGGTCCTTTCGAGGCTCAGGCAGGTCCCAATTCTCCTCGTCCAAAAGGACTCAAAAGGATCAGAGGGGCTCAGATTCTTGGCGGACTCAATCACGACCAAAAAAGACAGCCGGAAGAACCGTTACCAAGACGGCTTCCTCATGACTTTCAGCCTCCTCTCTCCGCATCCTCGGTCGGTGGCAGGCTCTCCCGCTTTGGCGACATTTGGCTGTCACAGGTCAAAGACCGTTGGGTGAGAGACATTCTGTCTCACGGGTACAGGATAGAGTTCTGTTCTTGTCCTCCAACTCGCTTCTTCAGAACTTCTCCACCTCCCGACCGAGCAGATGCTCTTCTGCAAGCGGTGTCCGCCCTAAAGGCGGAAGGAGTGGTGACTCCCGTTCCTCTTCAGGAACGAGGTCGCGGTTTTTACTCCAATTTGTTTGTGGTGCCAAAGAAGGACGGGTCGTTCCGTCCCGTCCTGGATCTAAAGCTGCTCAACAAACACGTGAAAACCAGGCGGTTCCGGATGGAATCCCTCCGCTCCGTCATCGCCTCAATGTCTCAAGGAGATTTCCTAGCATCAATAGACATCAAGGATGCTTATCTCCACGTGCCAATTGCGCCAGAGCATCAGCGTTTTCTACGCTTCGTTGTAGGAAGCGAACACCTGCAGTTCGTAGCTCTACCTTTCGGGCTGGCGACAGCCCCTCGGGTCTTTACCAAGGTTATGGCAGCAGTAGTGGCAGTCCTGCACTCGCAAGGTCACTCTGTGATTCCGTATTTGGACGATCTACTTATCAAGGCACCCTCTCAAGAGGCATGCCAGCACAGCCTGAACGTGGCACTGAAGACTCTCCAGGGTTTCGGGTGGATTATCAACTTTTCAAAGTCAAATCTAACCCCGACCCAATCACTAACATATCTTGGCATGGAGTTTCATACTCTCTCAGCGATAGTGAAACTTCCACTGGACAAACAGTGTTCACTACAGACAGGGGTGCAATCTCTCCTTCAGGGCCAGTCGCACCCCTTGAGGCGCCTCATGCACTTCCTAGGGAAGATGGTAGCAGCAATGGAAGCAGTTCCTTTCGCGCAGTTTCATCTGCGTCCACTTCAATGGGACATTCTCCGCCAATGGGACGGGAAGTCGACATCCCTCGACAGGGATGTCTCCCTCTCTCAGACAGCCAAGGACTCTCTCCGGTGGTGGCTTCTTCCCACCTCATTGTCGAAAGGAAAGTCGTTCCTACCCCCATCCTGGGCGGTGGTCACGACAGACGCGAGCCTGTCAGGGTGGGGAGCAGTGTTTCTCCACCACAGGGCTCACGGTACGTGGACTCGGAAAGAGTCCACCCTTCAAATCAATGTTCTGGAAATCAGAGCAGTCTATCTTGCCCTACAAGCCTTCCAGCAGTGGCTAGCAGGCAAGCAGATCCGAATTCAGTCGGACAACTCCACAGCGGTGGCATACATCAACCACCAAGGGGGAACACGCAGTCGGCAGGCCTTCCAGGAAGTCCGGCGGATTCTGACGTGGGTGGAAGACACGGCATCCACCATATCCGCAGTTCACATACCAGGCGTGGAAAACTGGGAAGCAGACTTTCTCAGTCGCCAGGGCATGGACGCAGGGGAATGGTCCCTTCACCCGGACGTGTTTCAGGAGATCTGTCGCCGCTGGGGGATGCCGGACGTCGACCTGATGGCGTCACGGCACAACAACAAGGTCCCGGTTTTCATGGCGCGATCCCACGATTACCGAGCTCTGGCGGCAGACGCCCTAGTTCAGGATTGGTCGCAGTTCAGGCTACCTTATGTGTTCCCACCTCTGGCGTTGTTGCCCAGGGTGCTGCGCAAGATCAGGGCCGACTGCCGCCGCGCCATCCTCGTCGCTCCAGACTGGCCAAGGAGGTCGTGGTACCCGGATCTGTAGCACCTCACGGTAGGCCAACCGTGGGCTCTGCCAGACCGTCCAGACTTGCTGTCTCAAGGGCCGTTTTTCCATCTGAATTCTGCGGCCCTGAACCTGACTGTGTGGCCATTGAGTCCTGGATCCTAGCGGCCTCAGGTTTATCTCATGAAGTGGTTGCCACCATGAGACAGGCTAGGAAACCATCCTCCGCCAAGATCTACCACAGGACGTGGAAGATATTCTTATCTTGGTGCTCTGCTCAGGGAGTTTCTCCCTGGCCATTTGCATTGCCTATTTTTCTTTCCTTCCTGCAGTCTGGGTTGGAAAAAGGTTTGTCGCTCGGCTCCCTTAAAGGTCAAGTCTCCGCGCTATCCGTATTTTTTCAGAAGCGCCTAGCGCGACTTCCTCAGGTACGCACGTTCCTGCAAGGGGTTTGTCATATCGTCCCCCCTTACAAGCGGCCGTTGGAGTCCTGGGATCTGAACAAGGTCCTAATTGCTCTCCAGAAGCCGCCTTTCGAGCCTTTGAAGGATGTTTCCCTTTCTCGTCTTTCACAGAAAGTGGCCTTTCTAGTGGCGGTCACGTCTCTTCGGAGAGTGTCCGAGCTGGCGGCGTTATCATGCAGATCTCCCTTCCTAGTATTTCACCAGGACAAGGTAGTTCTGCATCCAATTCCAGAATTTCTTCCTAAGGTGGTATCCTCCTTTCATCTCAACCAGGATATCACTTTACCGTCTTTGTGTCCGCATCCAGTTCACCAATTTGAAAAAGGTTTGCATTTATTGGATCTGGTGAGAGCACTCAGGATCTACATTTCCCGCACGGCGCCCCTGCGCCGCTCGGATGCACTCTTTATCCTTGTCGCTGGTCAGCGTAAGGGGTCGCAAGCTTCCAAATCCACCCTGGCGCGGTGGATCAAGGAACCAATTCTTCACACCTACCGTTCTGCTGGGCTTCCGATTCCATCAGGACTGAAGGCCCATTCTACCAGAGCCGTGGGTGCGTCCTGGGCATTACGGCACCAGGCTACGGCTCAGCAGGTGTGCCAGGCGGCTACCTGGTCGAGTCTGCACACTTTTACCAAGCATTATCAGGTGCATACCTACGCTTCGGCGGATGCCAGCCTAGGTAGACAAGTCCTTCAGGCGGCGGTGGCCCACCTGTAGGAAAGGGCTGTTTGACGGCCCTATCACGAGGTATTCTTTTACCCACCCAGGGACTGCTTTTGGACGTCCCAATTGTCTGGGTCTCCCAATTAGGAGCGACAAAGAAGAAGGGAATTTTGTTTACTTACCGTAAATTCCTTTTCTTCTAGCTCCAATTGGGAGACCCAGCACCCGCCCTGTTTTCTTAGGGATTTTGTTTTTTCGGGTGCACATGTTGTTCATGTTGAAGAGTTCAGTTCTCCGATGTTGTTCCTCGGATTGAATTTGTCTTTAAAACAGTTATTGGCTTTCCTCCTTCTTGCTTTTGCACTAAAACTGAGGAGCCCGTGATCCCACGGGGGGGTGTATAGCCAGAAGGGGAGGGGCCTTACACTTTTTAGTGTAATACTTTGTGTGGCCTCCGGAGGCAGTAGCTATACACCCAATTGTCTGGGTCTCCCAATTGGAGCTAGAAGAAAAGGAATTTACGGTAAGTAAACAAAATTCCCTTCTTTCTAAGCTAAGCAAGCCCAACTTTTCCAACCTTTCATCATATGGGAGGTCTTCTAAGGTGGCACACAAGAAACATCTCATGATGGGTAAGACCAGTGAGCTGTCTCAAGACCTTCGCCACTTTATTGTTGCAAAACATACTGATGGCATTGGTTACAGAAGAATTTCTAAACTACTGACGTTTCCAGTGAGTCTGTTGGGGCCATAATTTAGAAGTGGAAAGAACATAATTTCACAATATACTGGTCCTAACCAGGTGCTCCCCAAAAGATTTCAGACAGAGGAATAAAAAGGTTTTTCAGAAGTGTTGTCCAGGAACCAAGGACCAGCTGTGGAGAGCTAAAGAAAGACCTAGAATCAACAGGTACAATTGTTTCAAAGAAAACAATAAGTAATGCACTCAACCTCCATGGCCTGTATGCATGCCCACCCCACAATATTCCATTTTTGAACAAAAAGCATATTCAAGCACTTTTAACCTATGCTTTTCAACATTTAGACAAGCATGCAACATTCTAAGAGAATATAGTCTGGTCAGATGGGACCAAAATTGTACTCTTAGGATGCCATAATACACACCAAGTTTGGCTCTGCACTACATATCACCCCAAAAATACCATACTAAGGCTATGTGCGCACGTTGCGTACAAGCCCTGCAGAAATTTCTGCAGCGATCTGAAGAGCACATGTGCGCTTTAGATCGCTGCAGAAATGTCCGTAGTGAGCGCCGATTCCATGCGCTCTGCCTGCAGCTCCTGCCATAGGCAGAGCAGGAGCTGCCGGCAAAGCGCAGGAAAGAAGTGACATGTCACTTCTTTTTGCGCAGCGCTTCGGCAGTAGCCGAAGCGCTGCGCTCTTAGACGCCACGTGCGCACGGCCCCTGCACAATCTCCATAGACTGTGCAGGGGACGCAGGACGCATGCAGTTACGCTGCGCTACAAAGCGCAGCGTAACTGCATGTTTTTACGCAACGTGCGCACATAGCCTAACAGTACATTTTGGAGGTGGGAACATCATGGTGTGAAGTTGTTTTTCAGTATACAGCACTGGCAAACTTCATGTAATTGAAGGAAGGATGAGTGGATAAATAAATGTATCAAGACATTCTTGATAAACATCTGCTATAATATACTAAGATGATGAAGGCTAAACAACAGTGGATATTTCAGCAAGACAATGATCCTAAACACACAGCCAAAGAAACTTTCAATTGGTTTCATAGAAAGAAAATAAAGCTGCTAGAATGGGCTAGTTAATTACCTGACTTGACTCTAATAGAAAATTTATGGAAGGAACTAAACCTCAGAGCATAGAAGGAGCCGATGGAGCCTGCAGGATTTGAAAAGGGTTTGCGTGGAAGACTGAACCAAAATCCCACCTGAGCAGTTCATGCAACTACTTTCTCATTACAGGAGGCATCTGGAAGCTGTCATTACCAACAAAGGTTTTTATCGGAATTAATAAATGCATTTCTGTAAGTGCGTTCAATACTTTTTCCTGTATCATTTTTCATTATTACTGTACAAATCACTAAATGTATAGTCATCTATGTACAAAGATATATTATACCTGTATCAAAATGGAAGATACCAGAATGTACCGCATCTTTATGGAACTAAAGACACTTCTGAAGAAACGTGCACAAATGCAAAAAAGGACAATCTGATCCCCAAAGGGTTTATTGAACAGTGTATTGGACTACATAGTTCTGTAGAACCGCATGCAGTTTTTCTTTACAATGTGACTCTTCATGACAATATATTCCACTTTTTGCCTATACAACAGGATACTATATTGGAATTATACTTCAAAAGCGTTGTCTGCATATACAGTACTGTATGTCAAACGGAGAACAGTAGCATGATGTGCACAGAGTCTTGTATAGTAGGACACAAAACGTTGGGCAGATAAAAATCTATCCTGCATGATTCATGTCTTCCCTTGCATTTTTCAATGACCTGAGCCAGTGTACATCAGATTAACAGAAGATTATATTAAGCAGACAACAGCAAGATTCAGATCAGAAAAACAGGAACAGTGCAGAATTAAAATGGTACATAAGTTAAAAAGTTTATTATTCTATACATTAATGGCCTTAGGAACCATATTGTTTTCACCTCTAAGTAACATTCTAGGCAAATGAAATAACTTTTGAACGGGAACACTCATAACTACTGTAATGTATTTTGTAAAAATAATTTTCAGAAAACAACCTGTCAGACTAAATTTATTTTTCTCATTCACCATGAGTATACTGTTAAAATATACCAATTTGGCTGAATGGCTGCATGAAACAGAAATCAAACAATTGTCATTCATTGCCAATATATTTTATTTGTTGCTTATATGACATAGTGTAATAAAAGGGAGCTTCTCTGTATTAATAAACTCAGCATAGTTCATAAATATCAAAATTTAAATGGATTTCATTCTAAATTCCACATGAAATCTCTCAATTCATATGTGATGGACTTCCCTCAACCTTTTTTCCATGCAATGGAAAATTTCTTGCATAAATAAAAGAGGCATTACTTATTTACTTATTGCCATGTGTTCTACTTGGAAACGCTTCTACATTAGCCCAACACTGATCAGCCCTATTATTACATCATCCACCTGGTGAGATGGATACACAAAGCCTTAGGTCAGCATTAATACATGGACCAATGGTGATGGCGCAGCAGCAAGAAACTGGACAGAGCCAGGAGTCTAGACAAACTCCAGAGGCAAAGCAGATGAAGGGTTAAACAGAAAATCTTAACCAGAATGTAAATGCTGATTTAAAGAAACAAAGGAGTTAAGAGATGATTGCACTGCAATGTGAAGTCTCAAAATAATTTTTCAGAATAATTGCAGCAGGCTTTAATCAGGAGGTTTGAGACGCATTAGATTCAACTTGTAGAAACCTCAGGAATTTTCACAGATGATTGTAGCATGTTGTGAACAATCTCTAAATAATAGTTTGTAATGCTTACAGCAAACAATGCGATAATCAGCAGGTATGGGGAGTAGTAGATGCCACTTGAAGTGACCACAGAAGTTTACAAAAATGATTGCAGCTATAGAACCTCTATGGTGTCAAACTCAAAGCCAAATGGCAACTGAACACAGCAATAACTAGTTACTCAGACACCTGTGAAAAACTATGTAGAGCTGGTGCATTCCTCTCAATGATCCGGGCTTTGCTCGCGTCACCCTGGTCTGCTGAACTCTGTTAGGCTCCATTTCAAGCTATGGAGGTAGCCTGGCATGCTGCCATATAATCGTCTGCATGGGTCTATAAAAGGATCACAAAGACACACATCTATGTCTTGGTATGAAAATTTTAGCGTTACCAAGTTCTGACTGCCTGCTGCTTCCAGTACCTTTGTTACCGGTGGGCTGTCTGTCTGCGGATTCCAGTACCTCTGCTTCCCGGCATCCAGTACCTCTAATAACAGTCTCCTGTCTGCCTGTTTCTTTCAGTAAGTCTTCTACCAGTTGTAAAGATTCTTCCTGTGCATCTTGGATGCAATAGGTGACTCTTTTCTGCACTTTAGATTCCGGGTGTGCTGAGCTGTCTGTATACTGATTGACAGCTCAGTTGTCCAATCTAGTGCAACGGCGAGCTGACCTTTTGATGTTTTCAGTAACAGCCTTGCCGTCCAATCTGAGACTGGAAGATTCTGGGTTTTCCAAGTATGCCCTGTTCAGTCTGATATCCCAGCTACTGTATGTAGCCGAGCAGTTAGTCCCAGAACACTGCGAGTCTTTGTCTGCTGCTCAGTTGCGCTAGTTGGACTCTTTTATCTGTGTTCTGGGAACTGATCTTTTCCTGTCTAACCATTCACTTTGTTTGACCATCTATTTGCTTTGTCCCTCTGCTCTGACTCCAGACTGTAACCTAATTATGTTTCTGCCTATTCCCTTTATCTTGACATGATTTCCTGGTACCAGCCTAACATTTGACTATCCTGCCTGATGACTTCACGTGTAGTGACTAACGTCACATTAAAACTGGCATGACTTTTTTTTCCTCACTACTAGTATGCATCCTATTCATACACTGTGTGATCAGGTGATGAATCTCACCCATCTGGTGGGGGATCTGGGCAGGGAACACCAGAGACTAGACAAGTTGTAGTCCCAGAGTTGCAGGGTCCGTTATCTAGTTCGATTGCTGCCTCTATGAGCCCTCCAATGTTAGCAGCAGCTTTGACGCCTGTATCTTCTGATGTGCAGTTGATTTCTCCTGTACCAGTAATGGCCCTTTCTGTCAAATCTTTGTGGACGAACGATCGATTCAGGATGTTCAGGGAAAGCTGCATGCTTTTCTACTCTGTGACCCTGGTCTTTAGGGATTGAGTCCGAGCGGGTGGGAAAAATCATATCCCTGCTGTGAGGAAGTTCCCAGATTGGCAATTTTCTTTGCTCCCACAGATACACTTAAGGATGTTCTGGCTTTGCATATTCCTCCCAGTTTCTTGGGGGAGGCCATGACTCAGTCCCTTCGGTTTGATCACAGGATTCGGGAAAGGGGTGTTGAGCGAAAGGGAGTTTCAGTCATTTTTGCTGAGTTGGTTCATTTACCTGAGACAGAACTGATGGAGTTTGGAGCTGTCAGCTCTCGGTCCATTGAGAGACCACGTCGATTCAATCTCGAATTCTGCCTCTACTGTGGTTACGTGGGGTATTTTCTCAAGGACTGTTTGTTACACCCTCAAGCAAGCAAGCCGTCGGGAAATGCCTATGTCTGGGTTATAATTGAGGAGGTTACCCAGACTTCCAGGTACCTTTTTACTCCTCATATAAAGTACTGCTGAATGTGGAACTTTTTTTCTGGATTAGTCATTATCTGCATCCGCTTTCATTAATTGTGGGTCTGTAGCCAACTTCATCAATTCAGGACTGATTCTGAGATTAGGATTAGGGACAGTTAGGTTGGAAGAACCCAATCAAATTGCTGCCATTGACAGGACACTATTATTTCTGAATCTTGTCTAGCTCCGGCTGGTAACAGTGGAATTCACACATAAAGTGGGAACACTTCACTCTGAGTCAATCTCCTGCTGTTTTAGATAACTTACCTGAGGGGTTGATATTGAGATTTCCATGGTTGCATATTCACAATTCAGTCATTGATTGGAGTCAGAGGGATATTGTTAAGTGGAGTCCATATTGTCACAAGAAATATTTTAATTCTGTACAGGTTTTCTAGACTACTTGACTAGACTACTGGAGTACTTGAAAGACTTCAGAGATGTGTTCTCTATAGGCAGAGATATTACCTTCCCATCATCCTTATGACTGTATTATCAGTCTTATTCCAAAAGCCAAATTATCTAAAGCTCACTTGTATTATCTATCGGATATTGAACATTCTGCCAATAAAGAAATGTGCACGAAAGTTTACAGAAGGGTCATACTCATATTTGTCATTCATCTTTGCCTGTAGCTGCTGGATTTTTCTTTGTTAAAAAGAAAACTAGGGGTCTCAGTCCTTGCCTCGATTTCTGGGAATTAAACAAAATTACGGTTAACAATACTTACCTACTTCCACTTATCCCTAGCCAATATAATCAGCTTAAAGGGGCTAAATGGTTTTCCAAATTTGATCTTACAGGGTCTTATAATTTGATACACATTGGGAAGGGTGATGAGTGGAAGACAGCAGTTTTAACATCTGATGGCCTACAGTGCTGACCAAAAGTATTGGCACCCCTGCAATTCTGTCAGCTAATACTCAGTTTTATTCTTGAAAATGATTGCAATCACAAATTTGTTGGTATTATCTTCATTTAATTTGTCTTCAATGAAAAAAAAAAAAAAATTGTCATAAAGCCAAATTGGATTTAATTCCACACCAAACATAAAAAAGGGGGTGGACAAAAGTATTGGCACTGTTTGAAAAGTCATGTGATGCTTCTCTAATTTGTGTAATTAACAGCACCTGTAACTTACCTGTGGCACCTAACAGGTGTTGGCAATAACTAAATCACAAAGCCAGTTGACATGGATTAAAGTTGACTCAACCTCTGTCCTGTGTCCTTGTGTGTACCACATTGAGCATGGAGAAAAGAAAGAAGACCAAAGAACGGTCTGAGGACTTGAGAATCCAAATTGTGAGAAAGCATGAGCAATCTCAAGGCTACAAGTCCATCTCCAAAGACCTGAAAATTCCTGTGTCTACGGTGCGCAGTGTCATCAAGAAGTTTAAAGCCCATGGCACTGTGGCTAACCTCCCTAGATGTGGAAGGAAAAGAAAAATTGACGAGAGATTTCAACACAAGATTGTGCGGATGATGGGTAAAGAACCTCGACTAACATCCAAACAAGTTCAAGCTGCCCTGCAGTCTGAGGGTACAACAGTGTCAACCCGTCCTATCCGTCGGCGTCTGAATGAAAAGGGACTGTATGGTAGGATACCCAGGAAGACCCCACTTCTTACCCCGAGACATAAAAAAGCCAGGCTGGAGTTTGCCAAAACTTACCTGAGAAAGCCTAAAACGTTTTGGAAGAATGTTCTCTGGTCAGATGAGACAAAAGTAGAGCTTTTTGGGAAAAGCCATCAACATAGAGTTTACACGAAAAAAAAAGAGGCATTCAAAGAAAAGAACATGGTCCCTACAGTCAATCATGGTGGAGGTTCCCTGATGTTTTGGGGTTGCTTTGCTGCCTCTGGCACTGGATTGCTTAACCGTGTGCATGGCATTATGAAGTCTGAAGACTACCAACAAATTTTGCAGCACAGTGTGAGAAAGCTGGGTCTCCCTCAGAGGTCATGGGTCTTCCAGCAGGACAATGATCCAAAACACACTTCAAAAAGCACTAGAAAATGGTTTGAGAGAAAGCACTGGAGACTACTAAAGTGGCCAGCAATGAGTCCAGACCTGAATCCCATAGAACACCTGTGGAGAGATCTCAAAATGGCAGTTTGGAGAAGGCACCCTTCAAATCTCAGGGACCTGGAACAGTTTGCCAAAGAAGATTGGTCTAAAATTCCAGGAGAGCTTTGTAAAAAACTCATTGATGGTTACCGGAAGCGGTTGTTCGCAGTTATTTTGGCTAAAGGTTGTGCAACCAAGTATTAGGCTAAGGGTGCCAATACTTTTGTCTGGCCCATTTTTGGAGTTTTGTGTGAAATGATCAATGATTTGATTTTTGTTTCATTCTCTTTTGTGTTTTTTCATTGCAAGCATAATAAATGAAGATAATAATACCAAAGAATTTGTGATTACAATCATTTTCAAGAAGAAACTGAGTATTATCTGACAGAATTGCAGGGGTGCCAATACTTTTGGCCAGCACTGTATATGAAAATCTAGTCATGCCTTTTGGTTAAACCAATGTGCCCAACAGTTTTTCAAAACTATGAATTATATTTATCTAATTGTATTGGAAGGTTTATCGTAATCTATCTGAACGATATTCTAATTTTTTGCCTGATCTGGAATCATACTATGTCATACAAAACATTAGAGAAAATTCTTTGATTGCTAAGTTTTTCTGTGGAAGAAATTTTGTTAATGGGGTTCATTGTATCTGCTAAGGGGTTTAAGATGGATCGTGGGAAGGTACATTCCATACTTGATTGGATTCAACCTTGAGACCTTAAATCATTCCAATGGTTTTTAGGATTCGCTTATTACTACAGAAAATGTATTAGGGGTTTTCTCAGATCATCAAGCCTCTCACTGATCTCACATGTAAGGGGACAGATCTGAGTATTTGGTTACCGGATGATATGGGGACCTTTAATAAATAGAAAAAGTGTTTTATGTCCACTCCAGTTCTAATCCAACCAGATCTCTAGAAGCCGAGGTGATGGAAGGTTGTTGCGGTGGATACTTCTGAAATCAGGGTAGTGTTTGTTTTGTATCAGGGTCCTAAAATATTGACCAAATTGCGGCAATGTGCCTTTTTCGCTATGAAATTCTCATCTGCTGAGAAAAATTATGATGTTTGGAATCGTGAATTGCTTGCTGTCAAATTAACTTTTGACGAAAGGAGACTTTTTTGGAGGGAGCTCTTCATCAAATCACGGTTGTGACTGATCATAAAAATTTAGCCTATATTGAAGCTGCCAAGAAGTTGACCCAAGGTAAGCGAGATAGTCCTTATTTTTCTCTAGATTCAATTTTTCTGTCACATTTAGGCCTTGGTCTAAGAGCGTGAGTGCTGGGCTTTGTGACGCAGCCTTGATTCTGTTTCTCCTCCAGAACTTCCATCCTCTATTCTTCCTCAGGGTATTGTGGTTTCTATGGTATTATCAGAGTTGGAAACAGAGATCCATTAAGCACAGTTGTTAGCTACTTCCACTACTCCAGGGTCCATATTGTTTATTCCTGTGTACTTGAGATTATGTCTGCTGCAGGAATTTCATGACTCCATTTTGCGTGGTCACCGGGGGGTAACAGCTACCCAGAAAGCTATTACTAGACCTTTTTAGTGATCATTTATGCATAACAATGTTAACTCCTTCACGACCCAGGATGTACCGCTGCGTCTTATTTGGCGGGTACATCCCGACCTTGAATGTTCCAGTACATCCTAGCTATCATGCAGGCACAGGAGCTGTGCCTATGTGATAGCCGCCAGGAGCTCGGCTTACCTGACAGCTGAACCCCAGCATTCACTGCAAGGGATGGTCCGCGTACTGTCTCTGGCTATTTAACCCGCTTAAATGCCGTGATCTATATCGATCTCAGCATTTAGGTCACTGAGAGAGGGAGTTTGCTCCCTCTCCTTTTTGATCGGTGACCGCGCGATGTCATCACGAGGGCTCGATTGTTGTTATGGTGACAAAAAAAAGCCACCAAATCCAAATGCCCTTTCCCTTTTGAGTTCCACAATGTGCCTAAACCACAGTTAATGTCCACATGTTGGCAATATTGTAGTGAGGAGAGCCCGCTTAATATCCAGGGTTTGTGTCTCCAGAAGCACAAGCTGGGCACAATGTATGGGCACTACAATGTACTGGCCAGACAAGGGCTTATTTGCAATCTTTAATTCTGCAACATTCACTGCTTTTGATTTCACAGATGCTTTCTGCTTTTCTGGCATTTATAAGCTCTGCAAATGGAGTCCACAAACTATTCTAGGAAAATCTGTGCTCCAAAAGACAAATGGTGCTCATTCCATCCCAAACTCTGTGGTGTGGCCAAACAGTACTGTACGGTCACATGTAGGGTATTGCCATGTTCAGGAGAAATTGTGTAACACATTATGGTTGCCTTTTTTTTTTTTACCTATTCCTTCATGAAAATTGGAAATCTGGGGCTAAAACAACATTTTAGTGGTAAATATGTAATTATTTTTTTCTTCACCACCCAATAGAATAAAATTTTGTGACACACCTGTGGTGTCAATATGCTCATTTCACCCCTGCATGAATTTATTGAGGGCTCTGACAGTGTCACATGGCACCCACAAACCATTTCAACTGAATCGCAACATCAATATGGCACTCCTTCCCTTCTTTATTTTGTACTGTGCCTCAAAAGTAGTTTTCGACCACATACAGTGCCTTTCGAAAGTATTCGGCCCCCTTGAATTTTCAACATTTTCCCACATTTCTGCTGCAAACAGAAAGATAAAAATTTTATGTTATGGTGAAGAATCAACAAGCGGGACACAATTGTGAAGTAGAACGAAATTTATTGCTTATTTTAAACATTTTTAAATAAATAAATGAAAAGTGGGGTGTGAATATTATTCTTCCCCTTTAAGTTAATACTTTGTAGCGCCACCTTTTGCTGTGATTACAGCTGCAAGTCGCTTGGGGTATGTGTCTATCAGTTTTGCACATCGAGAGACTGAAATTCTTGCCCATTCTTCCTTTGCAAATAGCTCGAGCTGAGTGAGGCTGGATGGAGAGCGTTTGTGAACAGCAGTTTTCAGCTCTTGCCACAGATTCTCGATTGGATTCAGGTCAGGACTTGGACTTGGCTATTCCAACACCTGGATACGTTTATTTGTGAACCATTCCATTGTAGATTTTGCTTTATGTTTAAGTTCATTGTCTTGTTGGAAGATAATTCTCCGTCCCAGTCTCAGGTCTTGTGTAGACTCCAACAGGTTTTCTTCAAGATTGGTCCTGTATTTGGCTCCATCCATCTTCTCATCAATTTTAACCATCTTTCCTGTCCCTGCTGAAGAAAAGCAGGCCCAAACCATGATGCTGCCACCACCATGTTTGACAGTGGGGATGGTGTGTTCAGGGTGATGAGCTGCGTTGTTTTTACGCCAAACATATCGTTTTGGCATTGTGCCCAAATCGTTCGATTTTGGTTTCATCTGAACAGAGCACCTTCTTCCACATGTTTGGTGTGTCTCCTAGGTGGCTTGTGGCAAACTTTAAACAACACTTTTTATGGATATCTTTTAGAAATGGCTTTCTCCTTGCCACCCTTCCATAAAAGCCAGATTTGTGCAGTGTACGACTGATTGTTGTCCTATGGAAAGACTCTCCCACCTCAAGTGCTCCTTGAGATGTTTAAAGTTTTGGAAATCTTTTTGTAACCAAAACCAGCTTTAAATTTCTCCACAACAGTATCACAGACCTGCCTGTTGTGTTCCTTTGTCTCCATGATGCTATCTGTGCTTTAAACAGAACACTGAGACTATCACAGAGCAGGTGCATTTATACGAAGACTTGATTACACACAGGTGGCTTATAGTTATCATTATCAGTCATTTAGGATAACATTGGATCATTCAGAGATCTTCAATGAACTTCTTAAGTGAGCCGGCTGCACTGAAAGTAAAGGGGACAAATAATAATGCATGCCCCACTTTTCAGTTTATTTTTTTTAAAAAGTTTTAAAATAAGCAATACATTTCGTTCAACTTCACAATTGTGTACCACTTGTTGTTGATTCTTCACCATAACATTAACATTTTTATCTTTTATGTTTGAAGCCTGAAATGTGGGAAAAGGTTGAAAAATTCAAGGAGGCCGAATACTTTCGCAAGGCACTGCAAGACAATGATCCAAAACATACTTCAAAAAGACCACAGAAATGGATGGAAATGAAACACTCTAGAGTTCTGAAGTGGTCTGCAACGTGTCCAGATCTAAATCCCATTAAACACTTGTGGATAGATCTTTAAATTGCTGTTTGGAGAAGGCACCCTTCAAATATGAGAGACATTTATGTTTGAAGCCTGAAATGTGGGAAAAGGTTGAAAAATTCAAGGGGGCCGAATACTTTCACAATATATTTTTCCTAATATTCATGGCAGGTATGCAATTCATTATTCACATGTTCAAATTAGCAAGTAGCATTTTTCATTGTATATTCCAAAATTTTCCATATGCTTGAGGCATTATACCATTATCTAAGTTTCATGTGCAGCCTTATTCTTATATAGTATGTATTTTTTGGCTTGCACTCATAATATATATATTAGTGCTCACTTCAGTTATCCTATTCAGTTATATGTAGTTTTTTTCTGAATGTGAACACAGCTCCGCCCCTTTCGGCCATGTTTTTTCCATCTCCTATATAAGAAAGTCCTTAGTTACCCCTCTCCACCCATAGCAGTTTTTAATTGCAATGAGATGACACACAGTTAGGGTCACAGAGCTAGGGACCCCAATATAGAGATATACCTTGACGAGGTCTTGGGGCTCAGTTACATTGATCAATGCGATTGCTAAATATCTCCTTTTTCCTAATATTCATGGCAGGTATGCAATTCATTATTCACATGTTCAAATTAGCAAGTAGCATTTTTCATTGTATATTCCAAAATTTTCCATATGCTTGAGGCATTATACCATTATCTAAGTTTGATGTGCAGCCTTATTCTTATATAGTATGTATTTTTTGGCTTGCACTCATAATATATATATTAGTGCTCACTTCAGTTATCCTATTCAGTTATGAATACTTTCACAAGGCACTGTATGGGGTATTGGCAAGCTCAAGAAAAATTGCACAAATCAAATTGAATGATCCATTTTCTCCTGTAACCCTTGTAAAAATGAAACATTTGGGGTTAAAGCAACATTTTTTAGGTAAAAATGTATGTTTTTATTTTCACGGCCTAAAGGCCACTTTACACGCTGCGATATCGGAACCTATATCACTAGCGTGGGTACCCGCCCCCATAGGTTGTGCGACACGGGCAAATCGCTGCCCGTGGCGCACAACATCGGCCGGACCCGTCACACTACTTACCTGCTCTGCAATGTCGCTGTGACCGGCGAACCGCCGCCTTTCTAAGGGGGTGGTCCGTGCGGCGTCACAGCGACGTCACTAAGCGGTCGCCCAATCAAAGTGGAGGGGCGGAGATGAGAGGGACGTAACATCCCGCCCACCTTCTTCCTTCCGCATTGCGGGCGGCGGCAGGTAAGGTGAGGTTCCTCGTTCCTGCGGCGTCACACGGAGTGATGTGTGCTGCCGCAGGAGCGACGAACTACTTCGTACACCGAGCAGCAACGATATTTGAGAAGGGACCCCCATGTCACGATGAGCGATTTTGAACGTTTTTGCGACGATTCAAAATAGCTCATAGGTCTCACACACAACGGCATCACTAATGCGGCTGGATGTGCGTCACAAATTCCGTGACCCCAGCGACATCGCATTAGCGATGTCGTAGCATGTCAAGCGGCCTTTACAGTATAGATTTCTGTGAAGCACCTGCAAAGTGCTCACCACACATCTAAATAAATTCTCTGAGGTGTTTAATTCCTAAATTGGGGTCACTTGTGGGGGGTTTTCACGTCCACTAATGATTGTAGCCAGTTTTGTGTTCAAAATGCCTCACGGCGTTCCTTCCCTTCCGAGCCCTGCCATGTGCCCTAACAGTACTATACTAGCAAATATGGGATATCGCCGTACTCAGAAGAAATTGCAGAACCAATTGTTTTGTGGATTTTCTTTTCTGACCCATGTGAAAATGAAAGATTTGGGACTAATGCAACATTTTTGTGGAAATGGAGGAGTGAAGGAATGGCATCTTCCAAGGAGCGATGAGTAAAATAAAAAAATCTTTATTCAAAGCATTTTAAAAATGCTAAAAAAAAAAAAATTAAAAAACTGCAGTGTGTTAACACCTGATGCGTTTCTGGAGCACAAAAAGAAGCCCTTAGTCATAGGAATGGTTACATGATATGATTAAATGGTTTTACTCATTACTGCTGGATTTTGCTTGGGTAGTGCCCTTTTTCTCGACATTTTGGATTTTTAATGGATTGAGCACACATGATGGCTCTTTTATATGTAATAAATCAGTACTGGTAACATGTCAATTATCATAATTCTAGAGTTTTGGCTTTTATTTTGTATAGACATATGCATCATCATGTGGTTTCAAGCATTAATTATTTTTTGACCGCCCATTGGTGTATTTGCATTTAAAATCCAGTTAATCATATCATGTAACTATCCCTATGACTAAAGGGTGCTTTACAAGCTGCGATATCGCTACCGATATATCGTCTGGGTCACGTCGTTAGTGACGCACATCCGGCGCCGGTAGCGACATCGTAACGTGTGACACCAAGGAGCAACGATCGCAAAATCGTTCAAAAACGGTGATTGTTGACACGTCGCTCCTTTCCTTAATATCGCTGCTGCCACAGGTACAATGTTGTTCGTCGTTCCTGCGGCATCACACATCGCTATGTGTGACACCGCAGGAATAACGAACATCTCCTTACCTGCGTCCACTGGCAATGAGGAAGGAAGGAGGTGGGCGGCATGTTACGTCCCACTCATCTCCGCCCCTCCGCTTCTATTGGCCGGTAGCTTAGTGACACCGCAGTGACGTCGCTGTGACGTCGAACGCACCTCCCCCTTAAAGGAGGGATTGTTCGGCGGTCACAGCGACATCGCTGAACAGGTATGTGCGTGTGACGCTGCTGTAGCGATAATGTTCGCTACGGCAGCGAGCACCAAATGTCGCACGAACGACGGGGGCGGGTGCTATCGCGCTCGACATCGCTAGCAATCGCTAGCGATGTTGCAGCATGTAAAGCACCCTTTAGGGCATCTTTTTGTGCGCCAGAAACGCATCAGGTGTTAACATGCTTCCATTTTTTTAGCGTTTTTAAAATGCTTTGAATAAAGACTTTTTTAATTGTTCTCATTGCTCCTTGGAAGATGCCGTTCCTTCACTCCTCCATTTCTACTTTTCTGGTCTACGCCTTACCAGAGGATCTTGTACCCATTTCCCATCTCATGGATTTAAACTGCTACATACAGCGTGGTGAGCTTCCCCTTTTTTCTTTTGGTTTACAACATTTTTGCGGTAAAATTTAGTTTTTAATTTTCACGGCTCAACATTATAAAATTCTGTGAAATATCTGGGAGTTCAAGGTGCTGAACAAATATCTAGATATATTCCTTGAGTGCTGTAGTTTCCAAAATGGGATCAATTGTGTGGTATTTCTACTGTTTTCACAAATCAGGTGCTCTGCAATACAAGATGGCGTCAGCTATCGACTCCAGGCAATTTTGAGCTCTAAAATTCAAATGGCGCTTCTACCCTTCTGAGCCCTGCTGGGCACCCAAAGAGTAGTTTTCCATTCCATATGGGGTATTGGCGTACTCAGTAGAAATTGGCCATCAAATTGTTTGATGTATTTTCTCCTGTTACCCTTGTGAAAATGCAAATTTTGGGGCTAAAGTTTATAGTACAGTAATTTTTTTATTTTTTTCCTTACACATTGCTTTATTTCCTGTGAAGCACCTGAAGTGTTAATAAATTTCTTAAATGTGGTTTTTAGCAGTTTGTTTTGTGCAGTTTTTAGAATCGTGTCACTTTTGGATAATTTCGGTCATATACACTGTGTGCAGAATTATTAGGCAAGTTGTATTTTAGAGAATTTTTTTATTATTGATAAACAACTATTTTCTTAATCAACAGAAAAGACCCATAAATATCAAAGCTTAATATTTTTGGAACTTGGAGTGGTTTTTTTTAGATTTGGTTGTTTTAGATTTGGCTATCTTAGGAGGATATTTGTTTGTGCAGGTAACTATTACTGTGCAGAATTATTAGGCAACTTAATAAAAACCAAATATATTGTTTATTTTCACCAGGTAAACCAATATAACTGTACAAAATTCAGAAATAAACATTTCTGACATGCAAAAATAAAAACCCCAAAAAATTAGTGACCAATATAGCCACCTTTCTTTGTGATGACACTCAACAGCCTACCATTCATAGATTCTGTTAGTTGCTTGATCTGTTTACGATCAACATTGCGTGCAGCAGCCACCACAGCCTCCCAAACACTGTTCTGAGAGGCGTACTGTTTTCACTCCCTGTAGATCTTATATTTTATGAGGGACCACAGGTTCTCTATGAGGTTCAGATCAGGTGAACAAGGGGGCCATGTCATTGTTTTTTAATTCTTTTAGGCCTTTACTGGCCAGTCACGCTGTGAAGTAGTTGGATGCATGTGATGGAGCATTGTCCTGCATGAAAATCATGTTTTTCTTGAACGATACCGGCTTCTTCCTGTACCACTGCTTGAAGAAGTTGTCTTCCAGAAACTGGCAGTAGGTCTGGGAGTTTAGCTTCACTCCATCCTCAACCCGAAAAGGTCCCACAAGTTCATCTTTGATGATACCAGCTCATACCAGTACCCCACCTCCACCTTGCTGGCGTCTGAGTCGGAGTGGAGCTCTCTGCCCTTTTCTGATCCAGCCTCTGGCCCATCCATCTGGCCCATCAAGAGTCACTCTCATTTCATCAGTCCATAAAACCTTTGAAAAATCACAAAAGCAAAAATATCCAGCATCCACGTCCAAGTAAAATAAAAATTGTATCTTTATTCAGAATCCATTAAAAACATGGGGTGATGAGTATCACATCCCCAACAAATGTAAAAGTCGTCTTGGACAACTCATACAGATGGTACGCGTTTCGAGCTCCTCGCTCTTAGTCTGAGTCCACTCTTTGAAAAATCAGTCTTAAGATATTTCTTGGCCCAGTCTTGACTTTTTATTTTATGTTTCTTGTTCAAAGGTGGTGGTTTTTCAGCCTTCCTTACCTTGGCCATGTCCCTGAGTATGGCACATCTTGTGCCTTTTGATACTCCAGTAACGTTGCAGCTCTGAAATATGGCCAAACTGATGGCAAATGGCATCTTGGCAGCTTCACGCTTGATTTTCCTCAATTTATGGGCAGTTATTTTGCGCCTTTTTTGCCCAAGACGCTTCTTGCAACCCTGTTAGCTATATGCCATGAAACGCTTGATTGTTCAGTGATCACGCTTCAAAGGTTTGGCAATTTCAAGACTGCTACATCCCTCTGCAAGACATCTCACAATTTTGGACTTTTCAGAGCCCATCAAATCTCTCTTCTGACCCATTTTGCCAAAGGAAATGAAGTTGCCTAATAATTAAGCACACCTTATATAAGGTGTTGATGTCATTGCACCACACCCCTCCGCATTACAGAGATGCACATCACCTGATTTACTTAATTGGTAGTTGGTTCTCAAGCCTATATAGCTTGGAGTAGGACAACATGTATAAAAATTATCATGTGATCAAAATACTCATTTGCCTAATAATTCTGCACACAGTGTAGGCCTCTCAAACTCATTTCAAATGGGGTGTGGTCCCTAAAAACAGATTGTGTAAATTTTGTTGGAAAAATGAGAAATTGCTGATAATTTTTTAACCCTTCTAACTTCCTAACAAAAAAAGTTATGTTTCAAAAATTGTGATGATGTAAAGTAGACATGTGGAAAAGGTTATTTAAAACTAGTGTGTGTGAAATACTGTAACTCTAGTTTAAGGGCATACAAATTCAAATTGCGCATCAAGAAGATCTGTAACAAAGTGCATAGAAATCTTAGCCCTATATTTGTAGTATAGGTAAAGGCTCAAGAAGATGAGAGGCATTTGAAATGAGGGTTTGTACTGTACATGAGGGCTACAAATTCTTCAATGTCTTCTTCCTAGTTTCTACTGGTGGCCCTAATTGAGGGCAGCAGTTTATTTAACTTCTGGATAGATGGAGAAAAGAAAAGAATGGGCCTAATGTAATGCTTTCATGTGGAGTGCTTTTAAGACTTAAGAATGTCCTTTAACCCATTCACGACCGTTTTTTTTTCTCCATTCTTCTTCCAAGAGACACAACTTTTTTATTTTTCAGTCAATATGGTCAAGTTTTTAGCGGAACAAGCTGTACTTTTAAATGAAACAATACGTTTTACCATGTAGTGTACTGGAAAACGGCAAATAAATTCCAAATTTGGAAAAATTGCAAAAAAAAAAAGTGCGATAGCACTATTGTTTTTGAGATATTTTATTAACTGTGTTCACTATATGGTAAAACTGATGTGTCAGTGTGATGCCTGAACTCGGTGCGAGTTCGTAGACACCAAATATGTCTACGTTTAATTTTATCTTAAGGGTTAAAATAAATCAGAAGTTTGTCCGAAAAAAGTGGTTTACGTTTTACACAATTTTCGAAACCCACAGCGTTCTCATTTTTCTGGATCTTTGGCTCATTGATTGTTTTGCCAAGTATTTAAAGGGATCAGATACAGCTTTAAAGAAGGCGATTAATTTTATTATAATGATTTAATGATTACAAAAAATAGTAAATAGTGTGATATTGTGTACACTTTTGCATAATATAAATCACAGAGCTAAAGTACTTACATTGCACACTACATAGGAAACACTTCACCAGTAGCTACACACATCATCTGTCTGGAAGCATCAGCTGTGAAAAGCAAAGACAGAGAAACTCCTGGGACCCACACTGTGGTGTAATTGGTGTCCCCTCCACAGGTAAACAGGTTTCTGACTTTACTGTAATCTTCACCAGTTTATATCTCACTTGAAAACAAATGCTCGTGTTACCAAATGTTACAAAAACTCTAACAGGTCCATTTGTCCAATATAGTATCCGTCTTCTGAGTGACGAAGTCTTCAGATGTCAATCTACACCGGACAAATACGTCACCGGATGAGACATGCCAAAATCTCCTGGTTTCAGATGTTTTACCATACTATGTGGTACTGAGTGATACTATAAGCATGTACTGTATTTTCTCACTAGAACTCCAGGTGTCTGGGAAAATTACAGAAAAACAAGCTAATATAAACTAAACTGTTACAGTGTGATATCTTAAAGGGTTTCGTAAAGACAGACTACTAATATGGATTCCTGATGGCCACTAACATGTTAGCACTACATAAATATAGGTTCAGGTTCAATTACATTTGAGGGCACATCTACAGAGATTTTACAAGGATCAAACAAACTGGATAGGATGTCACTTCTATGATTTTTCTCAGCAAAACATTAGGATGAGGATGAAGTTAAACTGTGAGATGAAAAGTGACTACCAAGCATTGCAGGAATTCAGCCTACAGACTGACTGACGATATTCCAAATTTTTGCGGTGACTATAGATGATCACTGGGCGCTTAGCTCCTTCAAGTTGATATTGCCCTTCTTCATGGGTGAATTTTGTGGCTGAGAACTGACAGTAACCAATGAAATAATTCAGTTCTGCTGGAGGAAATTTTGGACAAGAATCCACAGGGATAGTTTCTTGATCCAGAGGAATTTTGTGAGAGAACTGGTCCTACACCAATATCAGAGGCATCCACTTGAAGGAAAAATGGCCTATTGACATCAGAACAGTGTCATACAGAAGCAGTGGAAAAACAATTACTTAAGAGTAGTCTTTAATAAACTGTCGGTAATAATATGCAAAGCTGAAGAATCTCCGGTGAACTTTGAAACCACCAGGTTGTGGAAAATAACAGAAATTTTCACCAAATTCATATGTAGACTAATAGTGAAGATGATTTATACGAAACATAGTATTTCATAACGTTTAGGCTATGTGCCCATGCATGGGACAAGGTACTCGTGGATTTTGCCGCAGGTTTACCGCAGCTGCTCCCCGGAATCTGCAGCTATCCATTGCTGCAGTATTTCTGCAGAGTTGTTGCAGTAAACCTGCGGAAACAGTGCCGATTTCGTGCAGAATTCCTGCGGAATTCCCGCCCTGTATCTCCATAGTGGAGGAGCGAGAATTCCGCAGATATTTCCGCATGAAGAATTGACATGCAGTTACGTGGGGATGCGGCAAATGCGCAGCATTTTCTGCAGCCGCACATACCGCACCATTGATACAACATTCCCCAAATCCAATAGGGTAACATGGGGAGTGTCTGTGCTTGCTAGAACCTGCGGATTTATCTAGAAAATCCAGATAAAGTTGCTGGTTTTCCGCTGCAAAATCTGCAGGTACGTTGTCCCTTGGGCACATAGCCTTAAAGTGAGGTTTTTCCACTGGGCATAAAGATGGTATTGGTGTGCTCTCTTCTAAACAGATAGACGTTATGCTGCAAAAATATATCTTTAAGGAAACATGTTAAAAACGGTAGGAAGGTGGAATAATGTTACACTACCCACCAAAGCTATGCCTTTAGCCCAGTGCCATTACATCAACGTAACTGGATTGGAAAGGGAACCTATTTTAAACCTTTACTATGAATGTAAGTTGCTTTACACCACATAAAATTGAAAAAGTGAAAACAGAAGCAAAAATAAAGTGGATAGAAAAATATAATTTCATTAAGCCTAAAAATACATTTGTCCTAAAAGTGTATCTTTGAGAACATTTTTTACAAAGACAGACTTTTATATAGGTTTTTGCCAATCATAACGGCACAGCCTGCTGCAGCCAATTATAACTGCACATTCAGAGTTTTCTACCCATGGTCTATTATGAAGAAACCATATGAAGAGATACAAAGTGCCAATGAAATTCACATGTGTATGAGCCCTTAATAGGATACTCTTTTATAATTAAACATTACACAATTTTGCAATATACTTTGCATGAATTCATTGGGGTTTTCAAAGTTTCTATTTGTCATCAATAAATAGTAACATTCATTATTTATTATCAATGGATGAAAAATACTGTCCTGATCATATCATGGACACATAGGTGCAGAACACTTTACAGTATATTCACACTGCACCTTTTTTTGTTTGTTTTTTGTTATTATTTTTTTTATATCTCAGAAGAATCTCATTGTCTCTGGTGTTTTCTGTACATTTTGTAATCCTGACAGTATTTTTATCATTTTTGTGGTTTCCTGATTCATTTTGTCAATTTTTTTCTCCTTGCATTTTTGGTTCATATTCTTCCATCATTTTTGCTGTGCCTTCTTATTGGCATTTTTATTGTTTTTGTTTTTAAACCAATTACGCAACTAATATATAGTTTAGGTTGGTTGAGGCAAAAATGGTTACAAAACAGTCAAAAAGACAAAGTGTTTTTTTTAAAAAAACAGAATTCTCCTTTAATTGCATTCACACTTGAATTTTCAGTTTGCGGAAAGCTGTAAGTACGGTAAATCGAGACAGAAAAAAATATCAGCTTACCCAGTGAAAGTGTAAATTGTATTATGAAGCTGCATGGAAGGTTCCTGGGCCGGCTCCATGCAGTAAGTAATGAAGGAAAGAAAAAAAGTGTAACTAGCTTCCACAAAATAAATAATAATTTGAAAGTTCTGTAAAAACATCCTTTATTGGTCCATTAAAAAGTTGATGAAAAAAATCAGACATACCTACCCTTGCGTTTTGAGTGTTATATGCTCTTAATCATAACTATGATTAACCCCTTCACAACCATGGACGGATCTTTCTGTCATGGTGCCCTGGGCCTTAACGACCAAGGACGGATCTTTCCGTCATGGCGTAATCGCGGCACCGGAGCCTCCGGTGACTGCGATCGGTTAACATAAACTGCAGATTCGGGGAGGAGGGGACCTGTACCTGACCTCAGGAGGGGTGGTGCCTCCTCCCCGGACCTACGGAGGTTGTGATTGGCTGACGAACGCCGCTCAACCAATCACAGCCACTGTAATGTTCCAGCCATTTAAAATGACTGAAACATTGAAATCCAGCCCTGACCAGTGCAGCTGTATCACTGGCCATTGGCTGGAGCTTGGTGACCTCACTGGATCACCCTCCCCCAGTTCCAGCAGCTCTGATTGGAGAGATCGGCCTTGTGACCGATCTCTCCAATCACCATGGACCTGTTGCCGGTGACCGCCCCCGTCACCGTCACTTGTCGTCCCGCCAGCACAGTGAGTGTATACAGTGCATTGGCAGGGCGACAAGTTCCAGTCCCATGCTGTTATGTGACCGGAGCATGGGACCCAGAAGTTGCCGCGCTGCCATTGCACTGTATGAAACCGGTGAAAAGCCTCCCACTGCCCTCCGCGATCTACCACCTGTCTCCCTGATCTGCTGCCCGCACCCCACCCCCCGATCCGCCGCTGCCCTCCGCGATCTGCCACCTGTCTCCCCGATCTGCTGCCTGCACCCCCACCCCTCGTGATCTGCTGCCCGCACCCTCACCCCCACACCTCCCAATCCGCCGCTGCCCTTCGCGATCTGCCACCTGCCTCCCCAATCTGCTGCCCGCACCCCCACCCCTCGTGATCTGCTGCCCGCACCCCCACCCCCCGATCCGCCCCTGCGCTCCGCGATCTGCCACCTGTCTCCCCGATCTGCTGCCCGCACCCCCACCCCTCGTGATCTGCTGCCCGCACCCCCACACCTCCCGATCCGCCGCTGCCCTCCGCGATCTGCCATCTGTCTCCCCGATCTGCTGCCCGCACCCCCACCCCTCGTGATGTGCTGCCCGCACCCGCACCCCCACACCTCCCGATCCGCCGCTGCCCTCCGCGATCTGCCACCTGTCTCCCCGATCTGCTGCCCGCACCCCCACACCTCCCGATCCGCCGCTGCCCTCCGCAATCTGCCACCTGTCTCCCCGATCTGCTGCCCGCACCCTCACCCCTCGTGATCTGCTGCCCGCACCCTCACCCCTCCCGATCCGCCGCTGCCCTCCTCCGTCTGCCACAGTGTCACCGCTCTCCCCGATCTGCTGCCCGGCCCCTCCCCCTCATGATCGGCTGCCCGCCCCCTCTCCTCCGTTATGCGCTGTGCGCCCCCTCTCCTCCGTTATGCGCTGCGCGCCCCCTCCCCTCCGTTATGTGCTGCCCACCGCTTCCCCTCGTGATCGGCTGGCGCCCCTCCCCTCCGTGATGTGCTGCCTACTCCCCCCCACCTCTCACCCTGTGATCGGCTACCCGCTTCCTCCCCTGTCACCCCTGTGATGTGTGCTCCCTCCCCTGTCACCCCCGTGATGTGTGCTCCCTCCCCTGTCACCCCCGTGATGTGTGCTCCCTCCCCTGTCACCCCCGTGATGTGTGCTCCCTCCCCTGTCACCCCCGTGATCTGTGCTCCCTCACCTCTCACCCCCATGATCTGTGCTCCCTCACCTCTCACCCCCGTGATGTGTGCTCCCTCCCCTGTCACCCCCGTGATCTGTGCTCCCTCACCTCTCACCCCCATGATCTGTGCTCCCTCACCTCTCACCCCCGTGATCTGTGCTCCCTCACCTCTCACCTCCGTGATCTGTGCTCCCTCACCTCTCACCCCCATGATCTGTGCTCTGCTCACCTGTCTCCCCCGTGATCTGCGCTCCCTCTCCCACCTCTCACCCTCCCCGATCTGCTGCCTCCTTCATCTCCTGTGATCCTGCTGCCTAGATCCAACCTGTAAGGTAACTATCCCCAATCTCACCTCCCACTCCCCTTCCCTCCCATCCCCCCATCCCCCCATCCCCCCATCCTCCGCCACTCCTCCATCCACTGCACCCTCTCCCATCCGCCCCCACCCTTTCCCAGCCGCCTCCACCCTATCCCAGCCGCCTCCACCGTATCCCAGCCGCCTCCGTCTCACAATCACAGATGCTCCCTATATATGCCGCTGCCTTCCCCATCTGCTGCCCCCCCATCTGCCACTGTTCTGATCCATCCTGTAAGTATTGTTCGTGGTTCTTTTCTAACTATCCCCAATCGCATCTTCCACTCCCTCTCCCTGCTTGCCGCCAAGTGCTGATCAGCTACGTGATTGGCTGATCAGGTATGTAATTGTTGCTCTAGTTTTTGCTTTTTTTTGTGCACCCCAAATAAAAAAAACAAAAAAAAAACTTGAACAATTAGGTACCTGATCAGCAATCGTCCTGCAGTCGTACTCGACTTTGGACAGGACTTATTTTTTCCATCCCACCTAGTCCCCCCCCTTTTTTGCAGAACATTCGTGCATGCGCCCTGTTTTTTTTTTCTATGCCATGGGGGGTCTAGTTTTCAAAATGGGGTCACATGTGGGGGAGCTCCACTGTTTCAGCACCTCAGGCGGTCTCTAAACACAACATGGAATACGCTAATTATCCAAGACAATTTTGCGTTTGAAAAGTCAAATGACGCTCCTTGCATTCCGAGCCCTGCTGTGCGCCCAAACATTTGATTTCCACCACATATGAGGTATCTGTGTACTCAGGAGAAATTGCACCATACATTTTATGGTGCAATTTTTCCTGATACCCTTGTGAAAAAAAAGCTACCTTGTTGAAGTAACAATTTTGTGGTAAAAAAAAATTTTTTTTATTTTCACGGCTCAACTCTATTAACTTTTGTGAAGCCCCCAGAGGTTCAAAGTGCTCAATAAACATCTAGATAAATTCCATGAGGGGTCTAGTTTCCAAAATGGGGTCACATGTGGGGGAGCTCTACTGTTTCGGCACCTCAGGGGCTCTCCAAACGCAACATGGTGCGACTAACGATTCCAGCTAATTTTCTGTTCAAAAAGTCAAATGACGCTCCTTCCCTTCCGAGTCCTGCAGTGCGCCCAAACAGTGGTTTTTCGCCACATATGAGGTATCTGCGTGCTCAGAAGAAATTGCCCAACAAATTTTGGGGGTTCATTTAATTCTGCTCCCCTTGTGAAATGCAATATTTGAGGCAAAATTAACATTTTTGTTGCAAAAAGTAAAATGTTCATTTTTTCCTTCCACATTGCTTTAGTTACTGTGAAGCACCAGAAGGGTTAATAACTTCTTGAATGTGGTTTTGAGTAGCCTGAGTGGTGCCGTTTTTGGAATGGTGTCACTTTTGGGTGTTTTGTGTCATGTAGACCTTTCAAAATCGCTTCAAATGTGATGTGGTCCCTAAAAAAAGTGGCTTTGTAAATTTTGTTGTAAAAATGAGAAATTGCTCATAAACTTTGAACCCCTATAACTTCCTTAATTATTTTTTTTTTCCCAAAATTGTTCTGAGGTAAAGTAGACATGTGTGAAATGTTATTTATTAATTATTTGGTGTCATATATCTCGTTGGTTTTAGAGCATAAAAATTCAAAGTTTGAAAATTACAAAATGTTCGCGAAATTTCCGTTTTTCTCACAAAGAAACACAAAAAATATCGGCCTAAATTTACCACTAACATGAAGCCTAATATGTCACGAAAAAAACAATTTCAGAAGCACCGGGATCCGTTGAAGCGTTCCAGAGTTATAACCTCATAAAGTGACACTGGTCAAAATTGCAAAAAAAATGGCCTGGTCTTTAGGGTCAAAATAGGCTTGGGGCTGAAGGGGTTAAGAGCATGTAACACTCGAAATGCGTAGGAAAGTGTTTGTGAATATTTTCATGGAATTTTTAATGGACCAATGAAGGATGTTTTTATAGAGCTCTAGATTTTTTAAAAAATTTTTTATTTGGAAGCTGTATACACCCTTTTCCTTTTCTTCAGTAAACCTGTAAGGTCAGGATTCCTATTAATACACTTAACAATACACAGCCATTGATTTCTCTTAACTCCTTTATAACCACTGAAGATTGATTGGTGACATTTAAAAATAAATAGGACTGCTTTAAAGAACATTAAATATACATTTAATTCCTGGAGACAGTAGATATAATCATATTTTTTTTTTGTTTATTATCTGTCTGGTAGTAAGCAAAGATTTTTGTCTCTTTGTTCACTTCCTTAAAATGATAAACCCCTTGAACTATGGGGGAAGTTATTACATAATTTAGTCATTTTCATAAAAAATGAAATTCCCTCTCAGATTTTTTTTCTTTGAGTCCCACAAATGATCTTTTGAACTTAAAGAGTAAAGGCCCAGTCACACACAATGACTTCCCGAAATCCCGAAAACTATGCAACTTGATAGGGATCGCAGGTAAGTTGCTGGGAGGTCGCAGGTGAGATGTCACACAGTCAGATCTTACCAGCGATGCAGGAACAATACAGGTCGCAGTAGCGACCTGTATAACGATCTCAGCAGTCACTGTGACCCTGTCACATAGAGTCAAACACAGCGATGTGTCCTGCCCAGCAGGACATCGCCTTTGAAGAAAATGGCCTGGACCATTCTGCAACGACTAGAGATCTCACAGCAGGGGCCTGATCGCTGGTAGGTGTCACACATAACGAGATCGCTAATGGGATCGCTACTGCGTCACGGAAACCGTGACTCAGCTGAGATCTCGCTAGCGATCTCATGTGTGACGGTACCTTTACAGTTGTTTTAATTTTTATTTCATAAATGAATAGTACACATGGTAATAAGCAACTTTGTAATATATCTTATCAGAGAACGCTGCTCTTCCAGGACTGATTATTAATTTTCAAAATTCTCAATTTAGGCATAAAATCTGTATTCCGTGAAGACAAATTTTGACATTACTGAGATAGGAGATGACAGTTGCTAATAATACGATTCTATTTAACACTAGAACTACTGAGGTAGTCATTTTGACTACTTTGCACTATGTATTTCTATATAGGTGTCACGAGTCCAGTAGTTCTAGTGTTAAAGGGGAGAGGAGGAAAGAAGAGAGGAGCTAGAGGTAGAGCCCCTCTCATCCCTCCCTCCAATCTACATAGAATCATATCAAAACCTAAGATAAAAAAGAGCAAATACCCTGCAGTAAGTAAATACATAAAAAATAATAGTACATGTAAACATCATAGAGCACTTAGATAACACTGTTTTGATCAAAAAAACAAGGTGTACCCAATCAGGATGGTCCCGAACTCTAGTACTACACCTCGCTATGCTCTATTTTGATTCCTGCTGGCTCACAGTGAGGTGAAATACTGGAGTTATGGACCATCCTGATTAAGTACACCTTGTCGAGATTGGATGGCTTTTACGTTTTTTTATCAAAATGTTGTCAACTAAGTACCTTATGTGATTTATGTGTACTATTGCTATTTATTTACGTATTACAGGGTAATTGCTCATTGTTTTTATCCTAGGTCTTGCCTGTTAATAGCCAAAATTATTTTAGTTTTGTCTTTAGCCTTCTTTGCGACTTTTTATCACAAAAAGTCGCACATTTTGCGAAGTGTTGCAAAAAAAAATTGCATGGAAAATTACTTGCACATATAAGATCACTCCAGGAGAGACTGGGGTATAATTTCTCAAAGATTTTAGAACTATTCACAAAGTCTCATATCAATCAGTTTAAAACTTCTGGAAAGCCTCAACCCACCCACAATGCCAAACTACAAAAAAAACAGAACACATAAAAAAAAAATTGTTTAAATAAAGCGCAAATAAAAAGATGAATTTGGAGCAAATTAAAATAGGGCAGAAAAATACATAAAACTGGAAAATAATGATGCAAAAGCAATGATGAATCAGTCAAATACTGCGAGACAACCAGAGTTTTGCTCATTAAGAACTTTTTCTATTCCACCAGATAATTCTCAAGAAGAACGTCCAGTCACATGTCTTGAAAGATAATTAACTATATGGTAAGATAATTTGAAACACAAAAACATACTTGTGTAACTGTTTGATGGAGTAATGTAGTTATCTCAATATTGTAGTCATTCCCTTCCTGAAGCCTCATGGTTTGTAGACATTAGCATCAGACTTCCAAGTCTTTAAACTTACAAGAGGTGAAGACGAGATCTTAAGGTTGTCAGATAACACTGTTCAACACATATTTTGTTACCTTAAAAGTTAAACCTCTTTCTGGGTACATTTAACCTACTGATTCCAAAAATGGCACCAGTTTTTGAGATATAGAACATATTCCACATACCACTCTTCACTCTGCTCAATCATAAAAAAAACCCAAACATATTTTAATGTCTAAATTAATATATTTTAAGCATGAAAGAAACAATTTAATAAAAAAAAGTTTACTACATGGAAATATACTTATTCCATGCCAAAAACACAATACAAACTTTGCTGTCATTTGACACAAGAAGTTCTTCTTAAGACTTCTGAAAGTGGGCTCTGCCAGGACAATCCCACAGAAGATTCCATCAATAGTCTGCCATAATGTTTACACTGTGTGCAGAATTATTAGTCAAGTTGTATTTTAGAGGATTTTTTTTATTATTGATCAACAACTATGTTCTCAATCAACCCAAAAGACTAATAAATATCAAAGCTTAATATTTTTGGAAGTTGGAGTGTTTTGTTTTTTTTTTAGATTTGGCTATCTTAGGAGGATATCTGTTTGTGCAGGTAACTCTTACTGGGCAGAATTATTAGATAACTTAATAAAAACCAAATGTATTCCCATCTCACTTGTTTATTTTCACCAGTTAAAGCAATATAACTGTACAACATTTAGAAATAAACATTTCTGACATGCAAAAACAAAACCCCAAAAAATTAGTGACCAATATAGCCACCTTTCTTTATGATGACACTCAACAGCCTACCATCCATAGATTCTGTCAGTTTCTTGATCTGTTTTCGATCAACATTGCGTGCAGCAGCCACCACAGCCTCCCAGACACTGTTCCGAGAGGTGTACTGTTTTCACCCCCTGTATGTCTTACATTTTATGAGGGACCACAGGTTCTCTATGGGGTTCAGATCAGGTGAACAAGGGGGCCATGTCATTATTTTTTCATCTTTTAGACCTTTACTGTCCAGCCATGCTGCAGAGTAGTTAGATGCATGTGATGGAGCATTGTTCTGATGAAAACTGAAAATGTTTTTCTTGAACGATAACGACTTCTTCCTGTACCACTGCTTGAAGAAGTTGTCTTCCAGAAACTGGCAGTAGGTCTGGGAGTTGAGCGTCACTCCATCCTCAACCCGAAAAGGTCCCACAAGTTCATCTTTGATGATACCAGCCCATACCAGTACCCACCTCCACCTTACTGGCGTCTGAGTCGGAGTGGAGCTCTCTGCTCTTTACTGATCCAGCCTCTGGCCCATCCATTTGGCCCATCAAGAGTCACTCTCCTTTCATCAGTCCATAAATCCTTTGAAAAATCAGTGTTAAGAAATTTCTTGGCCCAGTTTTGATGTTTTATCTTGTAATCTGTGTAAGTGTCTCTTACAAAATAGAAACAATCCTTTCCAATCGTTGCCCCATGTAAACCTAATTAGCAAGCAAATACACGGTGATAATTTAGCACTAGATCCCTTGCCACTTGCATTTTCCTCACTGCAGAAGAAATGTGTGAAAAAAGGGCAGCTTACCTGGGCTAGAAATTCTAGGTATGATTATCATGATATCTTCCTTTAGAAAAGTCCTACTTCATGGGACCATTCTCTGCTTATAGCCATGTTGCATAGTTACATAATTCACACTTGTTATTTATTTATTTAGGATCCCTTTGTTAGAAAATGTTTGTCAAAAAAACATATTTCATGTGTTTGCATAGCCCTATTTGATAATCGTTAAGTACGGTACTTCGAGGTTTTGTATATGGCATGATTGATACTGTGGAAAACTGAATTGTTGGCAATCAAGCCAAGTTCATTGTTTCTAATGAGAGAGCAGATAAATATTTCATGTAAATAAAGCCATGTAGCATCACTAAAACATTGAAGAAGACAAACTGCTAAACCGGCTGGGAAAACAACTTTAGGAGGTTAAATATAACGTGACCTCATTGCTCCTAATTCTACTTTTCTATTTTCAATGGAAACATAGACCATTGGTTGAATTGTAATAATGTGTTTGATACAGTAATCAATACAACAGACCTCAGACCAAAACATAGCGCTGTGGTAGTGTATATAACTGATGAAGTAGTATTTTATTGGTATATTGCTAAAAGGATAATCTATAGTACTACATCTCCTTGAGTGTGTGGGAAGCGCTAAACAGTCATCAGAGGAACAGGTTCATCAGATTATAAATTAGATTCTCTAACAGCTTTTCATTTGCTAACATCACCTGCTTTTGAACGAACTAGAGCAGATGTGCAGCAGCTGACTTGCTGGCAAGAATATTCTGTGCCAGCTGGATCATAAGGTATGCCAGAGGATGTCAACTTGTTGCTAGTGAAAAATATTTCACTTCTCATATTGTTATGTATATTAAAAAAAGCCCTTCTGAATGACAATGTTTCCACTCAGTAAAACAATAACATATACTCACCTCCGGTGCTGGCACTGTTCCAGCGGTGTCGGAACTGGTTTTCTTGGGTCTCACATGACATTGTTATGTCACCTGATCCCTTCAGCAAATCAGCGCCAATCACCATTCTTATGGACGTAATTGACATCCAAAAGAAGAGAGAGAGCAGCCGCAGCTCTGACTTCCATTGGATGTCTTGATTTGTCTGAAGGAGGGGAGGGTAAAGCAAGTGCTAATTGGTCCCGGAAGAGGTAGTTCCAACACCGATGGAATGGTGGCAGCACTAAAGATGAGTATAAGTGTTCTTATTTTACTGGGGAGGAAACATACAGTAGGTATTCAGAAGGGATTATCCAAGTAGCGGACTAGCCCTTTAACCAGAATTTCTAGCCACTTTTTGAACTAATTTAAGGCTAGGTACACACTGTTTATCACTGTCATTGGGCTCATACGCTCATGCAATATGTGTCCGAGACTGACCTCTATAGTGATGGATGCTGAGACATCCGACCAGTATAGGGACCCATTGTGAAGAAACATATACTCAATGACCATCTGTACAGAAAAGCCCAGTTTTTCTATACAGAAGAGTAGTAGCACATACCTGGCAGAAGAAGGATGAACAATCACACTTTTGGTTGTCATCTGGTGACTGCACCCAGCATAAGGCCTGAAACATACATCCGTGAAAACCACGTCCGTGTAAAACGGGCCGTTTTTCGGGTCCGTTTTCCGTTTTTTAGGTCCGTTTTTATGGTATGTGTGGCCTGCGTGTGTATCCCGTATGCTAGCCGTATGTGCGTGTGGAATGTCCGTGTGTGCGTGAGTGAAATAACTGACATGTGTGTGTGTTGTCCGTGGGAAATGTACGTGTGTGATGCAAAATGGCGTTACTACATGTCGGAAGACAGAGTAGTGGGATGAGAATGAACTCGGGTGAACTTCACCCGACTTCATTGTCATGCCGCGGCTCTGTCTTTGTGCCGTGTACTGATTAGCGGTCACTTGTGAAGGATTCACCGGTGACCGCTAATCCCCCGAGTGACTGAAGTGTCCCCCCCTCTCTCATACTCACCGATCCCCGATCACCGGCGCTGCACGGCATTCACACTGCTCCGGCGGCTTTTTCTAATTTGAAAAAGCCGGCCACTCATTAAACAATCTCGTATTCCCTGCTTTCTCCCCCCACCGGCGCCTGTGATTGGTTACAGTGAGACACGCCCCCACGCTGAGTGACAGGTGTCTCACTGCACCCAATCACAGCAGCCGGTGGGCGTGTCTATACGGTGCAGTAAAATAAATAAATAATTAAAAAAAACGCCGTGCGGTCCCCCCCTATTTTAATACCAGCCAGATAAAGCCATACAGCTGAAGGCTGGTATTCTCAGGATGGGGAGCTCCACGTTATGGGGAGCCCCCCACCCTAACAATATCAGTCAGCAGCCGCCCAGAATTGCCGCATACATTAGATGCGACAGTTCTGGGACTGTACCCGGCTCTTCCCGATTTGCCCTGGTGCGTTGGCAAATCGGGGTAATAAGGAGTTATTGGCAGCCCATAGCTGCCAATAACTCCTAGATTAATCATGTCAGGCGTCTCCCCGAGATACCTTCCATTATTAATCTGTAAATTACAGTAAATAAACACACATACCCGAAAAATCCTTTATTAGAAATAAAAAACACAAACAAATTCCCTCATTACCAATTTATTAACCCCGACAAAGCCCTCCATGTCCGGCGTAATCCACGGACCTCCAGCGTCGCTTCCAGCTCTGCTGCATGGAGGTGACCGGAGCAGCAGAATACACCGCCGCTCCTGTCAGCTCCACGCAGCTAATGAGATGAGTAGCGCGATCAGCTGCTGTCACTGAGGTTACCCGCGGCCACCGCTGGATCCAGCGGTGGCCGCGAGTTACCTGATCGCGCTACTCATCTCATTAGCTGCGTGGAGCTGACAGGAGCGGCGGTGTATTCTGCTGCTCCTGTCACCTGCATGCAGCAGAGCTGGAAGCGACGCTGGAGGTCCGTGGATTACGCCGGACATGGAGGGCTTTGTCGGGGTTAATAAATTGGTGATGAGGGACTTTGTTAGTGTTTTTTATTTCTAATAAATGATTTTTTTCAGGTGTGTGTGTGTGTTTTTTAACTGTCACTTACAGATTAATCATGGAAGGAATCTCGGGGAGACGCCTGACATGATTAATCTAGGACTTATTGGCAGCTATGGGCTGCCAATAACTCCTTATTACCCCGATTTGCCAACGCACCAGGGCAAATCGGGAAGAGCCGGGTACAGTCCCAGAACTGTCGCATCTAATGTATGCGGCAATTCTGGGCGGCTGCTGACTGATATTGTTAGGGTGGGGGGCTCCCCATAACGTGGAGCTCCCCATCCTGAGAATACCAGCCTTCAGCCGTATGGCTTTATCTGGCTGGTATTAAAATGGGGGGGACCGCACGCCGGTTTTTTTAATTATTTATTTATTTATTTCAATGCACAGTATAGACACGCCCACCGGCTGCTGTGATTGGGTGCAGTGAGACAGCTGTCACTCAGCGTGGTGGGCGTGTGTGACTGCAACCAATCACAGGCGCCGGTGGGCGGGTAAAGCAGGGAATACGAGATTGATTAATGGGCGGACGGCTTTTTCAAAATAGTAAAAGCCGCCGAAGTTTTTATAACAGCCGTGCAGCGCCGCACCGGAGATCGGGGAACGGTAAGTATGAGAGGGGGGGGGGAACTGACCGACAGACAGCTAGAGGGACAGATAAGACAGAGAGACCGACCGACAGACATAGAGACCGACTGACGGACTGAGGGAGAGAACGAAACAGAAAAAGAAAAAAGACCGACATCACATGAAAAAAGCACAAAACGTACAGGGAGCAAACAGAGATGCGTCCGTGTCACTCGGACGTGCGCACAGACCCATTGACTTTCATTGGGTCCGTGCTGCGTGTTGCGTGCAGAAAACGGACATGCTGCCGTGCAAAACGCACACAGGTACGGATCACGGACACAGACAAACGGACATGCATCAAAAACGCACGTGGAGCTTTTATCATACAATAACATTGGTGCACGTTTGGCCGTGTCTCCAGTATACACGGAAACGGACCAAACACGCACGTGTTTCACGGATGTGTGTTTCAGGCCTTAGGAACACTTCCAGGAAATAATGTGAACCTTCTTTTTTTTTCATCTTTGATAATATATCACTGGATCCTTAATTCACTGAGCTGTTTAGAGCTTAGGCCTTGCACAGAGAAGAAAACAGTCAAGTAGTGATTGCTTTGTTTGTCTACCATAATGTCGTCATCAGGAATTCAGAAATATTCATTGAATACTCATCCTTCCAACAAGTGCAGTCATGGCCAAAAGTGTAGGCACCCTTGAAATTGTTTCAGAAAACGAAGTATTTCTCCCAGAAAATTATTGCAATTTCACGTTTTGTTATACACATTTATTTCCTTTCTTTGTATTGGAATGACACAAAAACAAACAAAAGAATAAAAGGCAAATTTGACATAATTTCACACACCACCCCCAAAATGGGCCAGACAAAATTATTGGCACCTTTCCAAAATTTCGGGTAAACAACTTTGCTTCAAGCATGTATTGTTATTCAAACTCACCTGTGGCAAGTAACAGGTGTAAGCAATATAAAAATCACAAAAAGAGGAGACATTGACTCAATCTTTGCATTGTATGTCTGTGTGTGCCACACTAATGGAGAACACAAAAAGGAGAAGAGAACTGGCAGAGGACTTGAGAACCAAAATAGTTAAAAAATGTCAACAACCTCAAGGCTACAAGTCCATCTCCAGAGATTTTGATGTTCCTTTGTCCACAGTGCGCAACATATTCAAGAAATTTACAACCCATGGCACTGTAGCTAATCTCCCTGGAAGTGGACGGCAAACAAAATGTATGAAAAGTTGCAATGCAGGATTGTCCAGATTGTTTATAAGGAGCCCCAATCAAGTTCCAAAGAAATTCAAGCTGGCCTGCAGGCTCAGGGTGTATCAGTGTCAGCATGAACTATCCGTCGACTGTTGAATGAAATTAAATGCTATGGCAGGACATTCAGTAGTACCCAACTACTGACACAGAAACATAAAAAAGCTAGACTGGAGTTTGCCAAAATGTACGTACGTAAGCCAAAATCCTTCTGGGAAACTGTCTTGTAGTCAGATGAGACCAAGATAGAATTTTTTTTATTAAGGCACATCATACTACTTTTTACTGAAAACAGAATGAGGCCTTCAAAGAAAAGAACACAGTAACTATAGTCAAATATGATGGAGGTTCAAAGATGTTTTGGGGGTCTTGCTGCCTCAAGCACTGGGTGCCTTGACTGCGTGCAAAGAATCATGAGATATGAAAATTAGCAAAAGACTTTGGGTCGCAATACAGTGCCTTGCGAAAGTATTCGGCCCCCTTGAATTTTCCAACCTTTTCCCACATTTCAGGCTTCAAACATAAAGATAAAAAGTTTAATCTTATGGTGAAGAATCAACAAGTGGGACACAATTGTGAAGTTGAACGAAATTTATTGCTTGCTTTAAACTTTTTAAAAAAAATAAATAACTGAAAAGTGGGGCGAGCAAAATTATTCGTGCCCTTTACTTTCAGTGCAACAAACTCACTCCAGAAGTTCATTGAGGATCTCTGAATGATCCAATGTTGTCCTAAATGACTGATGATGATAACTTTAAGCCACCTATGTGTAATCAAGTCTCCGTATAAATGCACCTGCTCTGTGATAGTCTCAGTGTTCTGTTTAAAGCGCAGATAGCATCATGGAGACCAAGGAACACAACAGGCAGGTCCGTGATACTGTTGTGGAGAAGTTTAAAGCTGGATTTGGTTACAAAAGAATTTCCAAAACTTTAAACATCCCAAGGAGTACTGTGCAAGCGATCATATTGAAATGGAAGGAGTATCATACCTCTATAAATCTACCAAGACCTGACCGTCCATCCAAACATTCATCTCAAACAAGGAGAAGACTGATCAGAGATACAGCCAAGAGGCCCATGATCACTCTGGATGAACTGCAGAGATCTACAGCTGAGGTGGGAGAGTCTGTCCATAAGACAACAATCAGTCGTACACTGCACAAATCTGGCCTTTATGGAAGAGTGGCAAGGAGAATGCCATTTCTCAAAGATAAACGATCCCATTAAACACCTTTGACGCCCTGGACTAGTCAGGTCGTCCCAGGTAGTCCCATGCACACACACCCCCTCCCTAAAAAGGTGACAGCAGCCAAACTTAAAAAACCTTTTCACCACCCTTCAGGTTTGATGTCCACACCAGGGGGGTGGAGCCAGGTGGTTGGCTCCGCCCACCGAGGAGTTCACAGGCCTGGAGGCGGGAAAAAGCAGTGGAGTTCTTGAGAGGAGTTGGAGAGAGTAGTTTGACAGTGGAGGAAAGAAGTCAAGGGCAGACCTGTGACCAGGCCTGCCGATAGTCTACTCAGGTGGCTGGGTTGGAGCCCAGTCACCACTGGCAAGGAGGCAGATGGTGGTGGCCGCCTGTAGGAGCTGGGATTACAGCCGGTGGAACCGTACGGACCGGGGTCGGGCGGTGGCCCGCCGGTACCGAACCGGGAAACCGATTGGAAACCGGAGCACCAGGAGGGGTACTCAGACCCAGTACGAAGCCCAGAATCCACAGGGCTGAGTCGAATCAACTGATTGAGGACTGGACTTTAGGACAGTTCCCACACAAGACCCGACTGAAGACAACAGCCCAACCATTAGGGTAAAGCCACCGCCAAGGCATAGAGACCCAAGGGGCCAGCGTCTTTGGGCAAAGAGGGCTCTCCCGACACCCAGCAAGCCGGGGAGCGGCTACCGTTGCTTAGGCATAGGAGTCAAAACAGTCACATAAGTAGGTGCAGGAGAAAGGCGGAAACCAAAAACCTGTTAAGGGAGAAGCTGCAGCCGGCTGCGAGCTCCGTTCATCATCCCGTTTGGTTTACCAGAGACTCGAGTGTGTTGGGTCATATGCAGTACACCAGTGTCTTTGGGCCGCGCACCACACCAGCACCCAGCACGCACCCATCCCCACTCCTCAGCACCTCCCTCAGGCCCCCGGGACCATCACTCCCCTTCCCACGGAGGGGTCAACACCAAGTGGCGCAACACCGTCCCCGGGAGGCCTAGTCAACGGCAGCGGTGGTGTCCATCCATTCACCACAACCCGTGGGTGGCGTTACAAACTTATATCCCTTACAAACCACCACGGCCCCGGCCGTGGAACTTCCCTCCAAAGTCCCTGCGTGTAGCACCAACCCCCTTGCAGAGCGACGTGACCCCCGGGTCCATGAGGAGCTCGAGCCACCCACCGTACAAGCACGGATCCGAGCGGCTCGGCAGCCGGCCGAGCTCGTGTGGCGGTACACATCGACTCTTCTGGCATCTGCGAACAGGATAGAACCGTCCACTTACCTGTGGAAGTGCGCCTTGAATTTATCGTTAGCGGCGTCCCGCTGAAAAATTGCAGAATCCGTCATCTTGTCACCTTCCTGTGGCGCGAAGTTTCCCGCCCAAGCAGTCTTCTCCGAGCGGAAAGCGTGCGAAAAAGTGAAGCCCCGCCCCCTGAGAGCAGAGCGGTGCATAAAGCAAGTAGATTCCCCCGAAAAGACCAAGGGGGGGGGCGGGTGAAGATCCAGCATCATGTGACTGAGGAGATAAAAGGCAGGGACTCCAGGGACTCTGCCACCCGTCTGGTTCCTGGACAAACAAGTTGCAACATGTCCGCCCTGTCTGAGAAGCCTGAATTCCCGGAGCCCGCACCCGGAACAGCAGCGTGGGTGGAAGCCCGGACGACTCTCATGTGTTGCCGCCTACAAGTGCAGGTGAGGTACCTAATGGAGCAGTGGGCAACCAAGATGGGGGAGATAGCTTTGGCTGTGCGGGCACGTGAGATGGAGACGAATTTGGAGGAGCGAGTGGGCGACCCACGCCCAATGTCCTGGAGGGACCGGTCGCTGCGGCTGAGGGACCCGGTCTGCCCCCGCTTCCCCTGTCGCCTCCTCCACGGCCCGTTCCAGCTGCGGCTGCCCCCCGCTCGGTCTGCCGCCCCCGACACCGGCGGTGGAACCTGTCCCAACTGCCCATGAGGACCCGCCTGTAGACGCGGCTCGCGGACGGCCGTATGCCCGACCTGCACCGTGACCCCGTTACCCTAGAAGGTTCCCGTCCCGGATGTGATCCCGCCAGTCCCGGAGAAAGTGACGCCAAGAGAAACCCCGAACCCGGCAGTCCGCCCGGCCAAGAGGGAGGCTATCGCAAACCGGAGGCCCGCCCAGCCGGTAAAGCTGGCCGTTTCCCGACCCCAGGCCTCGGCTGAGGCAGCGTAGGATTGTTGCTGTGAGGCAGCACTCCAGGCCGCGACACAGCGGGGTTCCCCAGATAAGGTGCAGGTCGCGGCTGGTACGGATGAACTCCAGCTGGGCCCAACCCGCGCGCAAGGAGGGCAACTGGACGCCCCGCACTGGGAGCGACAGCAGCACCAGCCGGGCTGGGAAATTGCAGCCCGGGAGAAGAAGGCGGCGGAGGACCAGGCCCGCACCATAAAGGAGAAGGACAATCTCCGTAATGCAACCTTTCGAGTGCGGGGCCCAACCTTCCAAGGCCAAGTCCGCCGGTTTGACCTCCAGCGTGGATGGGGGTTCATTTTTGAACCGAGTCTGGAGGCCGAAGTATTCATTTCCCGACGGGATGTCAACTCACATCTCCGGTAGGGCCATCCGGATCGGGATCTGGTTCCAGGAGATCTCGTGACCTACACCCGACGTTGTGGGGAGAGGGGCTGGTTTGCCCTCGGTGTTAAAAGGAGGGTGTGCCAGGATGTCCCGGAGCGCTCCCAGTCCCCTCCCTCACCGTACAGCCCTGAGGTTGCCATCGAGGAGGAGTATGAAGAGGAAGAAGATGGAAGTTAAAGGCAGCAGAACCCAGTTGCCAAGTTGAACAGTCCCTGTTGGGACCATACTGCCCGTTTTTGTTTTTGTTTTTGCCCTGTTTCATAAAGACAAGGCTGAGAACTGGCAGGCCACCCAAAAACTATTGGGCTTGTAAATAACCCCCCTTTTTAACCGGCCTTCCGGTTTCACAGCCTCCGGAGAGGCAGACTATAGGATGGGCCTGCGGGAAATAGATGGCCGAGGCCCACCACCACTGCAACCGGTGGCCATCCTCTGGGTCAGGGGTCCCCTGGACGAGGGGCCTCTAAAAAGACGAGCAGATGTGAAACCCTGCACCCGTCCAGTTAAATAACGCCTGGGCCCATTCCTGGACTGGGGAAAAGGGGTGCTGCCCGCTTTTTAGGGGCAGCATCAAGGTTCAGGTTGTTTGGGTGGGTGACTTAAGGATCCGGTCCCATTTCCCGTATTAATAAAAATGTTACTGTTTGCAACGGTTCAAGTATGTGCCTCCTGTAAGGGAAGATTCAAAAAGAAAAAAATGCATAATGTTTACAAATGTTTTATCTTTTTGCAGTTACAAATAAACTGGTGTTGGACGGACAGCCCGCGGACGGTCTGCATTAAACAAAGGGGGAATGTGACGCCCTGGACTAGTCAGGTCGTCCCAGGTAGTCCCATGCACACACACACCCTTCCTAAAAAGGTGACAGCAGCCAAACTTAAAAAACCTTGTCACCACCCTCCAGATTTGATGTCCACACCAGGGGAGTAGAGCCAGGCGGTTGGCTCCACCCACCGAGGAGTTCACAGGCCTGGAGGCGGGAAAAAGCAGTGGAGTTCTGTGACCAGGCCTGCTGATAGTCTACTCAGGTGGCTGCGTTGGAGCCCAGTCACCTCTGGCAAGGAGGCAGACGGTGGTGGCCGCCTGCAGGAGCTGAGATTACAGCTGGTGGAACCGTAGGGACCGGGGTCGGGCGGTGGCCCGCCGGTACCGAACTGGGGAACCGATTGGAAACCGGAGCACCAGGAGGGGTACTCAGACCCAGTACGAAGCCCAGAATCCACAGGGCTGAGTCGAATGAACTGATTGAGGACTGGACTTTAGGACCTTTCCCACACAAGACCCGACTGAAGACAACAGCCCAACCATTAGGGTAAAGCCACCGCCAAGGCATAGAGACTCCAGTGTGTTGTGTCACAGTGAGTACACCAGTGCCTTCGGGCCGCGCACCGCACCAGCACCCAGCACGCACCCATCCTCACTCCTCAGCACCTCCCTCGGGCCCCCCGGGACCATCACTCCCCTACTCATGGAGGGGTCAACACCAAGTGGCGCAACACCGACCCCGGGAGGCCTAGTGAACGGCAGCAGTGGTGTCCATCCGTTCACCACAACCCGTGGGTGGCATCACGAACTTATATCCCTTACAAACCATTGTGGCCCCGGCCGTGAAACTCCCCACCGAAGTCCCTGCGTGTAGCGCCAACCCCCCTTCAGAGCGACGTGACCCCCGGGTCCATGAGGAGGTCGAGCCACCCACCGTACGAGCACGGATCCGAGCGGCTCGGCAGCCAGCCAAGCCCGCGAGGCGTTACACACCTGTGGTTAGATCTTTAAATTGCTGCTTGAAGAAAGCACCCTTCAAATATGAGAGACGTGGAGTAGTTTGCAGAAGAAGAGGGGTCCAAAATTCCAGTTGAGAGCTGGAAGATGTAAAGCTTGCTGATAGTTATAGGAAGTGATTGATTGCAATTACTTATTCCAAAGGGTGTGCGACCTAATATTAAGTTAAGGGAGTCAACAGTTTTGTCTGTCCCATTTTTGAAGTTGTGTGTGGAATTATGTCCAATTTGTCTTTTTTCCCCTTTCTTTTTTGTGTTTTTTGTTCCAATATACACAAAAGAAATAAACATGTGTATAATAAAACGTGTAATTGCAATAATTTTGTGGGAGAAATATTTCATTTTCTGGAACAATTTCAAGTGTGCCAACACTTTCAGCCATGACTGTATTTTACTGCTCGATGAGTCAAACTATTTGCTATCATTCTTTATTTACTGGGCCAACAGAACCAAAAGCATCCAACATTTTATTTTATCATGATTTTCATGATTGTTCAAAGGGGAAAATGTGGCATAGAGATCTGTAACACTAGACAAAACCAAAACAATGTGATGTTCTCAATTTATGGGGTTTTTTTTTCTCATGTTTTCTCTCTTTTGTGTGCTACATGTATAGACATGCTCAAAGGGATTTGCCCAAGGACACTGTAATGTGCATGTCTAGATATTTTTGTAATTGCTGCCACAAAGGAACCGTAAATCCAAAATTAGAATATGAACATATACCGTGTTTCCCCGAAAATAGGACATCCCCCGAAAATAAGACATCCCAGGAGTTTTCAGGGAAGCTTTAATATAAGACATCCCCTGAAAATAAGACATAGCTGCGGTCAATAATGAAGTGTTATGCAGCGGTGAAAGAGTTAAAGACACTGCAGGACATTTCATTATAGGCAGTGGGCACCCCCAGAAGAGAGAAAGCAGAAGAAAGAAGATCCCCGATCATACTCACCAGACGCCGACCGGGAGCAGGTGAGCGCATCAAGGTCCTGCAGTGGCGGAACACGCACGCATACATCAGATCACACTCACTCTCACACACACCTCACACACACATCAGATCGCATCCATACACTCACAACATCCGGCGATATCGCTTGCTTCTCGGCGGCGATACTGTGCGTGCAGTGACCTTCCAGGACCTGCCGGAGGATCACATGGCCGGAAGCATGTGGTATCTCCGGATGTTGTGAGTGCGTAGGTGCGATATCGTCAGTGTGAGTGAGTGTATGCGATCGGATGTGTACGTGTATGCTGTCTGATGTGTGAGTGTGAGTGTATGCGATCGGATCTGTGAGTGTCGGCAGAAGGCAGAGGAGCACGGCGTGCGGCACAGCTGCTGGGACCGCCCACCGGAGGGCATAGGGAGAAGTGGGGTGTGTGTGTGTGAGTGTATGCGATCAGAAGTGTGTGTGTACTGTCTGATGTGTCACTATGTGTGAACGTAAGCGATCGGATCTATGAGTGTCGGTAGGAGGCAGAGGAGCACGGTGTGCAGCACAGCTGCTGGGACCGCCCACCGGAGGGCACAGGGAGAAGTGGGGTGTGTGTGTGAGTGTATGCGATCAGATGTGTGTGTGTATACTGTCTGATGTGTGACTGTGTGTGAACGTAAGCGATCGGATCTGTGAGTGTCGGCAGGAGGCAGAGGAGCACGGCGTGCAGCACAGCTGCTGGGACCGCCCACCGGAGGGCACAGGGAGAAGTGGGGTGTGTGTGTGAGTGTATGCGATCAGATGTGTGTGTGTGTACTGTCTGATGTGTGACTGTGTGTGAACGTAAGCGATCGGATCTGTGAGTGTCGGCAGGAGGCAGAGGAGCACGGCGTGCAGCACAGCTGCTGGGACCGCCCACCGGAGGGCACAGGGTGAAGTGGGGTGTGTGTGTGAGTGTATGCAATCAGATGTGTGTGTGTATACTGTCTGATGTGTGACTGTGTGTGAATGTAAGCGATCGGATCTGTGAGTGTCGGCAGGAGGCAGAGGAGCACGGCGTGCAGCACAGCTGCTGGGACCGCCCACCGGAGGGCACAGGGAGAAGTGGGGTGTGTGTGTGAGTGTATGCGATCAGATGTGTGTGTGTATACTGTCTGATGTGTGACTGTGTGTGAACGTAAGCGATCGGATCTGTGAGTGTCGGCAGGTGGCAGAGAAGCATGGTGTGCAGCACAGCTGCTGGGATCGTGGGGTGGGTGGGAAGAAGTGGGGTGGGTGTGTGTTTGTATGTGAGTGAGTGTGATCTGATGTGTGTGTGTGTGTGTGATCTGATATCAGCCAGACGCAGGGGAGCACAGCTGCAGGAAGATCACAAGGAGAAGTGTGTGTGTGTGTGTGATCTGATGTCTGAAAATAAGACCTAGTCGCGGTCAATAATGCAGTGTCCGTGCAGTGGTAAAAAAGTTAAAGATACTGCAGAACACTTCATTATAGACAGCGGACACCCCCTAAAGAAAGAAGTAAGAAGAGAGAAGAGCCCCCGATCATACTCACCAGATGCCGACCGGGAGCAGGGGAGTGCATCAAGGTCCTGCGGCGGAACACACACACACACACACACACACACACACACACACACACACACACATACACACACATACACACACATACACACACTCATCAGATCACATAAACACACACACTCACACTACAGATCGCATACACACACTCACCCCAATCAGCGATATCGCTTGCTTCTCGGTGCTCATAAGGACCTGCAACGCTGTGCACTGCAGTGAGCTTCCAGGACCTGCAAAATGATCACATGGCCGGAAGCACATGGTATCTCCAGATGCTGTGAGTGTGTGCGCACAATTGTACAGGTATGTGCAATATCGTGAGTTGTGTGAGTGTATGCTGTCTGGTGTGTGTGTGTCTTCTGATGTGTGAGTGTCGGCAAGAGGCAGAGGAGGAGGGCAAGAAGCACAGCTGCTGGGAGCGCCCACTGGAGGTCAGAGGGAGGAATGATGTGAAAGCTGTGTGTGTGTGTGTGTGTGTGTGTGTGTGTGTATGCTATCTGATATGTGACTGTGTGTTCTGATGTATGTGTGTCAGTCAGATGCAGGGGAGGACAGCGTGCTGCACAGAGATCACAGGGAGGAATGATGTGGAATCCGGTGTGTGTGTGTGAGTGTGTGTGTGTGTGTGTATGTGTGTGTGTGTGTGTGTGTGTGTGTCTGTATGCTATCTGATGTATGTGTGTCAGTTAAATGCAGGGGAGGCCAGCGTGCTACACAGAGATTACAGGGAAGAATGATATGGAATCTGATGTGTGTGTGTGTGTCTATATTAGTGTATGCTACCTGATGTGTGTGTGTCTATATTAGTGTATGCTATCTGATGTGTGTGTGAACTGAAGTATGTGTGTCGTTCAATTGCAGGGGAGGCGTGCAGCGTACCTGATGGGAGATTACAGGAGGATCTGGGAGCCATACAGATGCCCTGGGTTGGTAAGTTTGACGATCCTGGGATGGGGTCGGTCTGCTTTTTGTGGGGGGTAAACTTACCCCCAACCATGTCTCCTCGAGAATAAGACACCCCCTGAAAATAAGACATAGTGCTTTTTTCAGGGCAAAAAAAAAATATAAGACAGTGTCTTATTTTTGGGGAAACTGTAACTAAACAAAAGCTTTTATTTAGTTATAGTAGGGTATATGTTCATATTATTCTTATTTTGGATTTTCTTTGTCTCATGGCCAGTGTGAACATGTACTTATACATGCATGTGTACCAAGTCACGCTCTGGCTCATTTTTTCGTATTTCCTTAGTGTCTTGTACCTGGTACAAATAGGCTGTGACCCCCGTTTTCTAGTGAGTTGAGTATTTCATCCATTACATCCCATGTCTGTGTGCCTATAGTCGGGTCCCAGCATTTCTCTGCTCTTATTCAGATTGAGATCTGTTCTGACATATGGTAAGGTTTTAAAACTAGAGTGTGTTAGGTACCATCCCGATTTGGGTACACCTTGTCGCGGTGCGATGGCTTTATGCTTTTTTGATCAAAAATAGTGTTTACTAAGTGCTCTATGTTTATTTATATGCACTATGCTTTTATTTGGATACAGTAGGGTATATGTTCATATTATTCTTATTTTGGGTTTTTGTTTGTGTCGCGGGCGGAGGAGGGGACGCCGCGCTCTCCCACTGCTCGGGTCCGGCTGGCACTGCGGCCTGCTGCCGCTGCTCGGTGGCTCGAGCGATGGGCCGGATCCCGGGGACTTGAGCGGCGCTCCTCGCCCGTGAGTGAAAGGGGGTTTTTGGGTATGGGGATTGTTTATTGTCCGTGACGCCACCCACGGTTGTGGTGATTTGTTGACACCACCGCTGCTCTGTATGGGGATCCCGGGAGGGATGGTATGGAGCAGCCAGTTGTTGTGTTGCCCCTCCGTGGGTAGGGGTTGGTGATCCCGGGGCCCAGTGATGAGGTAGGAGATGCAGGGCTTGGTGGGCGCAGGGACGCGGGGGCAGCGCTGTGCCTTGCGACACTGTGGTACTCACTCAGCCTGAGACGATGACACAGTTCTCGGTAAAACACACGGCTGGAAAGACGGTTCCCACGGACGGCTGCACTTGCTTTCCCCAGTAGGTGACGGTCCCTCTGTCCTGCACCTAAGTTGATAATGGTTGCGATGGGTTCCCACCGGTAACCCGCTCCCCGGCTTGGATATGGGCCGGAGGAGCCCTACTTTGCCCGCAGACGCTGGCCCTGAGAAACTGGTGCCCTGGCGGTGGCGGTGTCTCTCTGTAACGGTCGGACTGTTGTCTTCAATCGGGACTTGGTTGTTTGGAGACAGACGTCCCCTTCACTGACGGATTTGGCAAATTCACGGCGACTCCTAGCCTTGCCGGGATCCGAAAGGCCCCTGCCCTGGTGCTGACTGTTCTTCTTATACTGCTCCAAACCGCCGGGTCACTACCCGTCCGTGGTCCTTCCAGCAACCTCCGAGCAGTCCCCCTGCAGACTGTCACCGCCGTCTGCTGACCTTGCTGTCACTGTCCGGGGCACACAGCCGGACCAACTTCAGGCTTTACTACTGTCACTTTCCTGTCACTTCAGGCTTTCTTACTGACACTTTTACTCTTTTCTTCTGCTCCTCTACTACTTCACTTCCCTCACTTAACTTCACTGTTTACTCCTTCACCTCCCTAACTGAACTCCCCTCAAGCTCTGCCTGAGCTAAACTCTGTTCTTTCCACTTCTCCCTCCAAACTCTAACTGCCTGGTTCTTCCCGCCTCCAGGGCTGTGAACTCCTCGGTGGGCGGAGCCAGCCGCCTGGCCCACCCCCTGGTGTGAAAATCAGCCCCTGGAGGAAGGCAACAAGGATTTTGGTAGCCTTGATGTTCCTAACTGGGGTGTAGGGTGTGGTGGTGTGATGACCTGTGACCCCTGGCTTGCCCAGGGCGTCACATTTGTCTCATGCCCAGTGAGAACATGTGCTTGCTTTTATTTAGATACAGTAGGTTATATGTTTGTGTCGCGAAGGGTTATGGGGTACTCAGTCCAAGGTGGTGTATAACTTGAGAAATGTCACTTTGGTGGCCGTTGCCCAGTTCCATGCCCTGGGTGCTTTTTAAAAGGGGGTATATTTACAGGGGAAGTTAAATGAAAGTTTATACTTGACGCCACCTGTGGTGTGCAGCCAGGTAGGGGACCGCCACTACAGGGTTCTTTTCACCGGGGATCGATGTTGATTGCAGCCAAGATGGAGTCACTCCCCACAGGTGGAGTAGTTGCCCCAGGAGGTGGCCGGCTGGCTGGTAGTGGGCCGTGGGCGCCGGAGCGAGGGACGGCGTTGCCAGTAAATAATGGAAACTGAGGCAAGAGCTCCGGTTCATGTGTTTACTCACTGGTTAGGATATTGCCTGTGAGTGTCCTGGTTCACTGCTGATAAGTCTCTGGTTATCCGGTGCAAGTTCCAGGCGGTTACCGGTGTTAGTGTAAATGTCCTGTTTGTCCAACGACTGGCAGAAGGAACCTGGGCCGAGCTCCAGCTCACAGGCCACAGGCTCCACAGCAGAAAGGTGAGCTTTGTCTTGTCCCTCCAGCACTGGTGCTTTCCTGCACTCTGGTCTCAGGGGACGTCCCTCTAGAACAGGGGTCTCAAACTCAGCTGGGTGTATGGGCCGCACACAGAAAAAAAATAATTTGAGGGGCCACATTCTTTTCAGGACAAAGTGACATTGGTAGTGGTACGGCAGTGGTACTAATATAATATAATATATATATAATATAACGCACACTTTTTTTTGTAAGTAATACAGTTTTATTTACAATAAGCACCGCATAGTAATTTTGGCCAACATCTTGTAGTAATGTGCCCCATCCTGTTCCCCATTCTGTAAAAATGTGAGCATCCTTGCCCCCTTGTAGCAATGTGCCCCATGCAGGTCCCCTTCTTATAATAATGTGCCCCATGCAGGTCCCCTTCTTGTGGTAATGTGCCCCATATGCAGGTCCCCTTCTTATAATAATGTGCCCCATGCAGGTCCCCGTCTTGTGGTAATGTGCCCCATGCAGGTCCCCTTCTTGTGGTAATGTGCCCCATATGCAGGTCCCCTTCCTATAGTAATGTGCTTCATGCAGGTCCCTTTCTTGTATTAATGTGCCCCATGCATGTCTTCTTGTAGTAATCACACACACACACACACACACACACACACCCTGTGCAGCCTCAGCTGACACACACACACACACACACACCCTGTGCAGCCTCAGATGACACACACACACCCTGTGCAGCCTCAGCTGACACACACACACACACACACACACCCTGTGCAGCCTCAGCTGACACACACACACACACACACACACACTGTGCAGCCTCAGCTAACAGACACACACACACACACACACCCTGTGCAGCCTCAGCTAACACACACACACTCCCTGTGCAGCCTCAGCTGACAGACACACACACACACACACACACACACACACCCTGTGCAGCCTCAGCTGACAGATACACACACACATACACACACCCTGTGCAGCCTCAGCTGACACACACACACACACACACCCTGTGCAGCCTCAGCTAACACACACTCCCTGTGCAGCCTCATCCAGCAGCAGAAACACACACACACACACACCCCCTGTGCAGCCTCAGCTAACACACACACACTCCCTGTGCAGCCTCAGCCAGCAGCAGAAACACACACACTCCCTGTGCAGCCTCATCCAGCAGCAGAAACACACACCCCCACCCCCGTGCAGCCTCAGCTAACACACACACACTCCCTGTGCAGCCTCAGCCAGCAGCAGAAACACACACACTCCCTGTGCAGCCTCAGCCAGCAGCAGAAACACACACACACTCCCTGTGCAGCCCCAGCCAGCAGCAGAAACACACACACACTCCCTGTGCAGCCTCAGCCAGCAGCAGAAACACACACACACACACCCCCTGTGCAGCCTCAGCTAACACACACACACACACACACACACTCCCTGTGCAGCCTCAGCCAGCAGCAGAAACACACACACTCCCTGTGCAGCCTCAGCCAGCAGCAGAAACACACACACTCCCTGTGCAGTCTCAGCCAGCAGCAGAAACACACACACACTCCCTGTGCAGCCTCAGCCAGCAGCAGAAACACACACACACACCCCCTGTGCAGCCTCAGCTAACACACACACACTCCCTGTGCAGCCTCAGCCAGCAGCAGAAACACACACACTCCCTGTGCAGCCTCAGCCAGCAGCAGAAACACACACACTCCCTGTGCAGCCTCAGCCAGCAGCAGAAACACACACACACACACCCCCTGTGCAGCCTCAGCTAACACACACACACTCCCTGTGCAGCCTCAGCCAGCAGCAGAAACACACACACACTCCCTGTGCAGCCTCAGCCAGCAGCAGAAACACACACACTCCCTGTGCAGCCTCAGCCAGCAGCAGAAACACACACACACCCCCTGTGCAGCCTCAGCTAACACACACACACTCCCTGTGCAGCCTCAGCCAGCAGCAGAAACACACACACACACACACACACAAACATTCTGCTCACCTATCCTCCGTCGCACGCAGACATGTGGACCCGATAATGATCACAGCTCCTGCCTGTCACTGCTGAACTTTCTGTCGGCGCGTGCAGAGCAGTTCTCACTGCACAACAGCCACTGGCCAATCACAGGTAATCATCTGAGGTCATATGGAGCAGGTGCTTGCCTCTGATTGGCAGGCGGCTGTTATTGTGTTCTGCAGCGAGAACTTCACTGTGTCCAGCAAAGGCAAAACTGGAAACTGAAATAGATAGCTGGCAGCTGCGGCCCCTGCACCGGTCGCCATCTTTGCCGGGTCCACGGGCCAGCGGGCCGCAAGAAGCCACCTGAAGGGCCGCAGGGACCCCTGCTCTAGAAGGTTCAAATTAGGTTTTTGTCCAGCGCCATCCAATATATCTTCAATCTTAAAAATTATTATATTTTTATTGTGCATATTTTAAAAACAATGTATCCTTTAGAAACACATGTCCATCCGTTCCATTAGAACTTAATAATTTAATAATTTTTAAAATAGTTTTTCGTGGATTGAAGATATATATTGGACGGTGCTGGACAAAAACCTAATTTGAACCTTAAAGAATCTTCACCCAGGAGCTGGCCTGCTATCTGCCTGTGCACTGACCACTGAATATGGACTCGTAATGGGTGAGCTGAATCCTTCAATTTGTCCCTCTAGAAAGCTGCTTATGTGTAATAGCTACCTCCTCTTATACCCCATGTGGCACCCGCCCCCCCCAGTGGTTGTCCTGGTGACCGGGAAGTCCCATGCTACTGGATAGCTGAGTCTGCCTGCCCACCCCAGTCCACTCCCCCTGTGGGGAAGGTACCTAACTGCATGTGAAATGTGTGTGTCTGCTGTGAGCACCGGCAATCCACCTGTCACTTATCTCAGATAGATACTGCTCCTTACTTTAGTTGCAGTACCCTGTAGCGACCAGAGCTTCAGGGGCACTACATGTTCATATAATTCTTCTTTTGGGTTTTTGTTTGCCTCATGCTCAGTGTGAACATGCTTATACATGCATGTGTACCATCTCACACTCCGGCTCATTTTTTCGTATTCACAAAGGAATAGTGTAGCTTACTGAAGAATACTAATTTCTACTGACTTGGTTATTTTACTATGTATTTTTTCTATGTAGTAAGTCTGGTTCTGTTTCTGTATACTCTAAGCTTGATTATAAGAAAAAAAGTAATTATCCAGTTCACCATGTTCCATAGGAAGCCATCATATTAGGACAGTTCAAAAGGAATAAAATTCCGGGGCGGCACTCAAAGGTAAATGGTGCTCGGGTCTATAGAAGGCATCCACAATCCAAATGAAGACAAAGACCGCCACTCTTATTCTTTATGAAGACAAATCTTTTAATCGTACAATTCCATGTACAGGCGTCAAACTGTTTGAGAAAATTGTGACGCCTGTACATGGAATTGTACGACAACGTCATCTAGAAGATCATAAAGATCCAAAATGTATCATAAATTATAAATTTTGAATTTTTATGATCTTCTGGATGTTGTTGCTGGATATCTCCTCCATACTCTAAGCTTGATTGTTATTCTATCTACAGTCATGGCCAAAAGTTTTGAGAATGCTACAAATATTAATTTTTACAAAGTCTACTGCTTAAGTTTTTCTAATGGCAATTTGCATATACTCCAGAATGTCATAAAGAGTGATCAGCTTAACAGCAATTACTTGCAAAGTCAATATTGGCTAAGAAAATGAACTTCAACCCACAAAACACATTTCAACATCATTGCATTCCTGCCTTAAAAGGAGCAGCTAACATTGTTTTAGTGATTGTTCCATTAACACAGGTGTGGGTGTTGATGAGGACAGGGCTGGCGATCAATCAGTCATGATTAAGTAAGAATGACACCACTGGACACTTTAAAAAGAGGCTGGTGCTTGGTATCATTGTTTCTCTTCAGTTAACCATGGTTATCTCTAAAGAAACATGTGCAGCCATCATTGCTCTGCACAAAAATGGCCTAACAGGGAAGAGTAGCGCAGCTACAAAGATTGCACCTGCACTGCGAAGTTTCCTGCTGAAGAAACCAAGGAGTGCTATTTGCTGTGTCTTTCCTCACCCATTTGTCTTACCTTTTTTGTATTGTTTTATTGTAGTAATGTCCCATTGGCCAACACCCTAGTCCGAGTAAGTTTGGGGTCAACGAGGGCCTAGGCACGTGATGGTGCACCAGGGAGAAGTACCCTTTTAGGGATGATAAGGGATCAGCTACAGGTGAGTGTCATGTGGTAACCTCTCTCCCTATCACCAACGTCTTACTTTACTTCTTCCGTAGTTCTTCCTTTGTGTTGCACCACACGTCGGGCATTCCCTTGCTCCAGTGTGACACAATCTATGGGTTTTTCTGACAATCTAATGTGTATGGTGGTGCTGTTTAACTGATTATTGGGAGAGATGTGTGTGACGCCCTGGGCAAGCCAGGGGTCACAGGTCACAACACCACCACACCCCACACTCCAGGTAGGCACATCACAGCTAAACTACAAATCCTTGTTGCCTTCCTCCAGAGGCTGATGATTCACACCAGGGGGTGGGCCAGGCGGTTGGCTCCGCCCACCGAGGAGTTCACAGCTCTGGAGGCGGGAAGAACCAGGCAGTCCAGTGAGGGACATGAGAGAGTAAACAACGAAGTCAGCTCAGGGAGGAGCAGGAGTGAGGAGCTAAGTGAAGGAGTAAACAAGTAGTGAAAGTAGAAAAGTGGTAAAGGAGGAAAGCCAGTGAGGTGACAGTAAAGAGAGAAAGCCTGAAGAGTCCAGCTAAGTGCAGGGCAGATCAGCAAGGTCAGCGACGGCGGTGACTGTCTGGAGGGGGACCGTTTGGAAGTTCCTGGAAGGACCCCGTTGGCTGTGTGCCCGGCGGTCTGGAGCAGTGTTCCGAAGGACAGTCAGCACCAGGGCAGGGGCCTCTCGGACCCCGGCAAGGCTAGGAGTCGCCGAAAATTGCCAAATCCGTCAGTGAAGGGGACGTAGATCCCCCAACAACCAAGTCCCGATTGAAGGCAACAGCCCAACCAGAATAGGGGAGACACCGCCACCGCCAGGGCACCAGTTTCCCCAGGGCCAGCGCCTGCGGGCAAAGCGTAGGGCTCCTCCGGCCCAGATTGAAGCCGGGGAGCGGGTAACCGGAGGGAATCCACCGCTACCACAAGTCAACCAAAGGTGCAAGGAAGAGGGACATCACCGTCACCTACCAGGAGTGCAGGTGCAGCCGTCCGTGGGACCGTCCTACCAGCCGTTTGGTTTACCGTAAAACTGTGTCCACGTCTCAGGCTGAGTGAGTACCACAGTGCCGCAAGGCACAGCGCTGCCCCCGCGTCCCTGCGCCCACCAGGCCCTGCACCTCCCAAACCATCACCGGGCCCCGGGATCACCAACCCCTACCCACGGAGGGGCAACACAACACCTGGCTGCTCCGCATCACCATCCCCGGGACCCCCGTATTGAGCAGCGGTGGTGAAATCACCACAACCGTGGGTGGCGTCACGGACAATAATCATCCCCACACCCAACAAACCCCTTTCACTCACGGGCGAGGAGTGCCGCTCGAGAAACCCCCGGGATCCGGCCTACGGCTCGAGCCACCACTGAGCAGCGGCCGCCGGACCCGAGCAGAAGGGGGCGAGCGTAGTGGGCTGACACCCTCCTCCCCGCCCGCGACATGTGGATTGGGCATTTTCGATTTCAGACTGACGATTGCTTTGTTCTCCTGGAGATAGGAGCTAATCCCTCAGCAGAGATGTCTATTGGATGAAGTGTCAGAGATTTTGGCCATGACACATGCCACATAACCAAAGATCTCTCTTTCTGCTGCTTTATGGCAATGTGATGCTGGTAACTGAGGTCACACTGCAACCCACAAGATACTGTGATCACAAAAAACAAGATGCAAAACATCCAACTGGTTCCAATGTTTTAGAACTTGCTTCTAGTAGTCGTGGTATGTGATCAATTCACCAGCCTCATGCTGTTATGCTGTAGTGGCATAGTGCAATTATTGGCCAAAATGGCTGTGTAGCTCCAGCTTAATTGGAAGCTGGAAAGATGTCCAAGTGGGTTATGAATGAATGAAGATACATATTCTTTGTTTATAAAAATGAAACCGGGTTTTCTGCTAGAATAAAAAAAGAAGATATAATTTTAAAAATTATTGGTAATATTTTTTATTTTCATTCTTCCCTCTCTTGCTGTTTAACATAGTGCTAGTCCAAGAATCCTTTAGTACTGAGGCCAAAAGTATAGCTTTACAGAGGTACAACGTGTTCTTTTTATGACTTTCTATGAGTCTGGCTTGTCTGGGCATAAATAATCTCTACTTGCTTTGAAGCAATACAGAGATGCTGCTGAGTTCACATTATGGTGAAACTCTAGATCTTAAAAGGTTCAAGCTGCCGCCTTCTGCTGCTTATCTACCTTCAATGAAGAGAATACGTTAATGCAGAGGAATGAAGGTGACAGTGATATCACACTGACCTGAAAGGAGCTTCTGATTTTACAAGAAGACACTAATTACTAAATTGAAAATATAACATTTGGCAAGTTTTCTGACATTCACAAACTTGTATGTGTATGTTATTTCCAAAATCAGAACTACTGCTATTAACATCTAAACAATGGTGCTGTCAGTCTGCTGTGCAAACAGTACATGAATGCTTTCAGTGAGTCTCGGACTGGCCCACATGAGAAAAGTGTTTGGCACATCAACTACAGTACATCTGTGCGAGGAGACAAACACAGGTCTGCTCATGCAGATTCAGCTGAGAGCAGTCAGAGACTTCACCCAAGTGCATATGTGGCGCCCCTGACCTGGTCAGGCACCACTGAGTACTGCACCCATGCTGGGGACAGTACAATACAGGTAATCCAGAAGGCTGACCGAGGTGTGACTACACAGGCGCATAGTGATCAGGTCTCACACATGTACCTATGAGAGGACCCCTGGGGATCCCAGGAGGGGGAAAAGCCTTCGCCTCCACTGGAATAGTGGAGGGGGCCAAAAGCCTCCATCTCCTCTCAAGGGGTGTGGTAAGAGAATCTGGTTGCTAGGTGGCGTAGGCAGGCACAAAAGGGAAAAGAGAAGGAGGAGTAAACAGTCTGTAGGAGTCTGCAGCAGAGTGTGGAGGAGTGAGGAGCAGGAAAGTGAAGCTCTGAGAGGAGCAGCAGTGAAGGTCCCAGATGTGAGCCGGTTCAGAGCAGAGTCCAGGGAGCTCCGAGGAGAGCTGACCCCTTCCCCTGGGCTGCTGTAGTCTGACAGCGTCCGCGCAGTGGCTACCGACGGGGGAGAACGGTCACCTAGGAGGGCTACCCGAAACCCATCTCCAGCTAGAGAGAGAGCACAGAGTGGGAAGTAAGGAGACTGCTAGGGAGAACCAGGCCCAAACGGGCGGCAGATCCCGGAGCGGGGATAGATCTACCTTTCCTCGCTAAACCTGCCGGTGTGGGACCCTCAAAGCCCACACCACAACACCCAAAAGCCGCAGCCACGTAGCCACAGTTAGGGCCCATAGTTCACAGGAGGCAAGCAGCTGGAGTGATCTGGTCCAGGCGACAAGCAAACGGCAACCAAACGAAGGGGAGAGAGGCTTCAGCAACTTCCCTGGGTGACCCCCATAGGGACTAAAAGTCGGGGTTACCCCAAACCACCAAGGGCTAAGGAAGGCGAGTCGGTAGTCACCATCATCAGTCAGCCTGAAGGATACCTGGTTCCAGCCTGGTTCATCCCAGCTACGCCCGGGTTACTCACTCTGCCACCTTCTGTGAGTAAAACCCCTGAAAGACATTCTGCTTGTGTGGAGTTATTCTGCGCCTTGTGGTTCTACACACCTACACAGGGCCCTGGGGCTTGCCTCACTCTCAGGAGGCTACTACAACCGACTGCACCCACCATCAGCCCCAGGCATCCCTTAATTTGCAGTGGCGGTCCCCACTGACCGCAATTCTGAGAGTGGCGTCACGACAAATAGAAGATTTCCTACCAGTGACAGGATCCAGCCGAGTGGAGTCCCTGAAGGTAATGCACCGACACTGCACCTGTGGGGCTTCACACATAGCTGAGGCCGGTCAGATATGCCCCTGGGTAACCTCCACTGACTAACATGACCTTCCATGACGTCATAGCCATGTGACCAGTCTGTAACTCAATAACCCAATGTCTGTACAACATTCACACCAGACGTCATGGAAGGTCCTGTAAGTCAGTGGTGGTTACCCGGGGGCACAGCAGGGATCGGCCCCGGAACCAGAAGCGGCCGGGAAACAGAGTCTGCAGGATGCGTCGCGGACTTGTAAGTTATTGAAAGTTCTCAGTGAGACTTGTAAGTATAATGACAATGTTTATTATTAACTATAATCTTTATTTTACAGCCCCTCCGACCCATCCCATAACTGTAAAGTCCAAGTTCGGTGTTCGGACGCAAGTTCGCATTATCTCAGAATCCAAATTTGAACTTTACAAAACGTTCGGGCGAGGCTCCTGAACATGAACATGGGGGGGTTCGCACATCACTACTCAGTAGTGACACCGAAAGGTAATTATTGGGTGGAACACAGGGTGATGGAAGAAGAATGGGTAAGCAGAAAATAACAGAAGTTCAAAGCAAACAAATCAAATCACAGTTAGAATGTTTCCCAGTTACCCTCAACTGATCAGGTGTATACAATCACTGGAAATTATTATGAACAAATTTGCTTAACATTAATCCAATCCTGGTCCTTCCATCAGGGGAGTGTCAGTGTCACCCCACTTGTAGTCACAATATACAATTAAGCAAACAAATTTAAGCTCTACATAAATCTTTCCATGTCAGCGGTACACTATACAGGCGCAGTGGTGTTGCAGCTCACTACACTGATAGTTAACTCTGGTAATTGACTATGCTCTCTCTCAGTACCGTATGTCAAGGTGGAAAGTAACGGGCCGGCTCACTTTGATGCTGCACCAGAACAAATATTTGTTTCTCAGCCTCCTGGTGTTCTCAATATCCAATGTTCGTTGTTTGACCATGTAGCCTGGCCCCCTTCTGGTTACAGTGTTCTGTCTTTGAGTTTCTCTGGCAATGGTATTCGGTCTTTGCTTTCCTGGACACGTGCTCACAAAATGGCAGGCCACAGAAGGCCATAGGCCACCTGCTCACTTTGCGTATTTGTTGAGTTTTTTACCTATTTGTAGCCAAAACTAGGAGAGGAAAAATCAGAGAAAATGTATAATAGAAACACGGGCACCATTTCTTACCCACTCCTAGTTTTGACTTACAAATACTGGGGTAAAAAAAAAATATCACAAAATACTCAATGTGTTCATGTGGCCTTAAGCAACAGCAAGATGTTACAAGATACCGTGTTTCCCCGAAAATAAGACCTCCCCTGAAAATAAGACCTAGCAGGAGTTTTCAGGAAGGCTGAAATATAAGACATCCTCTGAAAATAAGACCTAGTCGCGGTCAATAATGCAGTGTCCGTGCAGTGGTAAAAAAGTTAAAGATACTGCAGAACACTTCATTATAGACAGCGGACACCCCCTAAAGAAAGAAGTAAGAAGAGAGAAGAGCCCCCGATCATACTCACCAGATGCCGACCGGGAGCAGGGGAGTGCATCAAGGTCCTGCGGCGGAACACACACACACACACACACACACACACACACACACATACACACACATACACACACATACACACACTCATCAGATCACATAAACACACACACTCACACTACAGATCGCATACACACACTCACCCCAATCAGCGATATCGCTTGCTTCTCGGTGCTCATAAGGACCTGCAACGCTGTGCACTGCAGTGAGCTTCCAGGACCTGCAAAATGATCACATGGCCGGAAGCACATGGTATCTCCAGATGCTGTGAGTGTGTGCGCACAATTGTACAGGTATGTGCAATATCGTGAGTTGTGTGAGTGTATGCTGTCTGGTGTGTGTGTGTCTTCTGATGTGTGAGTGTCGGCAAGAGGCAGAGGAGGAGGGCAAGAAGCACAGCTGCTGGGAGCGCCCACTGGAGGTCAGAGGGAGGAATGATGTGAAAGCTGTGTGTGTGTGTGTGTGTGTGTGTGTGTGTGTATGCTATCTGATATGTGACTGTGTGTTCTGATGTATGTGTGTCAGTCAGATGCAGGGGAGGACAGCGTGCTGCACAGAGATCACAGGGAGGAATGATGTGGAATCTGGTGTGTGTGTGTGAGTGTGTGTGTGTGTGTGTATGTGTGTGTGTGTGTGTGTGTGTCTGTATGCTATCTGATGTATGTGTGTCAGTTAAATGCAGGGGAGGCCAGCGTGCTACACAGAGATTACAGGGAAGAATGATATGGAATCTGATGTGTGTGTGTGTGTCTATATTAGTGTATGCTACCTGATGTGTGTGTGTCTATATTAGTGTATGCTATCTGATGTGTGTGTGAACTGAAGTATGTGTGTCGTTCAATTGCAGGGGAGGCGTGCAAAATACATGATGGGAGATCACAGGGAGATCTGGGAGCCACACAGACGCCTGGGGCTGGTAAGTATGACAATCCTGGGAAGGGGGGGTCTGCTTTTTGTGGGGGGTAAACTTATCCCCAACCATGTCTCCTCGAGAATAAGACACACCCTGAAAATAAGACCTAGTGCTTTTTTCGGGGCAAAAAAATATATAAGACAGTGTCTTATTTTCGGGGAAACAGGGTAATAGCTGTCTACAAATATCTGAAGGGATGTCACAGTATAGAGGGATTATCCTTATTCTCATTTGCTCATGGAAACACGAGAAGCTATGGAAGGAAACTGAAAAGGAAAAGATACAGATTAGATATTAAAAAGAATTTTTTCATAGTGTGGGTGATCAATGAGTGGAACAGGCTGCAATGAGAGGTGGTGAGTTCTCCTTTAATGGAAATCTTGAAACAGAAGCTGAACAGACATCTGTCTGAGATGGTTTAGTGAATCATGCAGCAGCGGGTTGGACATGATGACCCTGGAGGTCCCTACCAACTCTAACATTTTATGATTCTTTGAAAAATTGGACGTTGGCTGCGATAGTTGGCCCTGGAAGCCCCGAGGTCAAAAGGATTTCAATCCCTAGTGAGGCAATGGAAGGATGAGACTTATGCGGGCGTCACACGAGACGATCTATCATGTGATGCATCGTCAGGGTCACGATTTTCGTGACGCACATCCGGCATCATTTGCAATGTCGTTTCTGTGACACCTCCGAGTGACGTTGAATCGGTCACAAATCGTGAGTCGTGTACACGTCGCTTACTTTTGAAAAATCGTTTATTTTTCATGGGGCCGGTTGTTCATTGTACCCGGGGCAGCACACATCGCTCCGTGTGACACCCCGGGAACGATGAACACAGCTTACCTGCGGCCGCCGGCTATGCGGAAGGAAGGAGGGGGGCGGGATGTTACGTTCCGCTCATCTCCGCCCCTCCGCTTCTATTAGCCGGCGGCTGTGTGACGTCGCTGTGACGCCAAACGTCCCTCCCACTTCAGGAAGAGGATGTTCGCCGCCCACAGTGAGGTCGCTCAGCAGGTAAGTACGTGTGACGGCAGTTTAATGACTTTGTGCGACACGGGCAGCGATTTGCCCGTGACGCACAAACGACGGGGGCGGGTACGATCGCTTGTGCGATCGCACGATAGATCGTACTGGGTGACGCCCGCATTAGTCACTTGTTTCATCTTATGTTTTTCCTGGGAATGTACAATATACTTTTGGCAGTAGATGACATAATAAAGCTTTACAAATGTGTGCTCTCTCACCCTGCATATGCATATGTGATATATTTATTTAATTATTTGTGCATGTTATTACATATGGTCCAACGAGGGTCACCTAAAAATTCTATGTATGTTTGCCTGATATTGAGGTAATTTCTTAGATAATTGTATCCATCCTTTTATTGTTGTTTTCATTTTTAACTGTTTTTAAGTGTTTGTCTTTATTGTATTATTATTTAATTATAATAATAAATTACATTTTTTCAACAATGGGTGTGCACTAACTATCCCATGCAGCTTTCCCTCTCTTTTAGGCTTCATTCACAAGTTCGTGTTTCACATATGTGCTGTATCCATTTTTTTCCACAGATACCACATGTACCCATTATAATCTATGTTGCTATTCATATGTCAATGTTTTTACATGTACTGTGTGTCTGTGCAGAACACATGGGGATATGTCTTATGTTTTTCCGGCACCACAGATAATAAAGGCCAATACAATTCTAGAAGTCTATGAAAAATGTGTATAACTGCTATCTGATAACACCCACTTGGCGTAAAGGGAATCTGTCATCAAGTTTTTGCTCCCCATAGGAGCGCAGCATAATGTAGTCAGAGACCCTGATTCCAGCGATGTGGCACTTACTGAGCTGTTTGCTGTCATTCTGATAAAATCCATCCTTTCTCTGCTGCAGATCTAGCAGTTATACAGAGCTCCTGAGTATGCTGAACTATCTGGCTGCACGCCAAGTAGCCCTGTAATGATTATTTACTGCTGATTAAACAGTGATTTTATGAAAACTACACTAAGCAGCCTAGAAAGTGATACATTGCTGGAATCAGGATTTCTGCCCCTACATTATGCTGCTCTCAGATTAGGTGGCAAAAACCTGGTGACAGATTCCCTTTAACAAAAGTTAACTCATTGGGTGCCAAATATCTTGCTAATATATCTGCAACAAATCTGTTACATATAAGGCTATGTGCGCACTTTGCTTTGAGTTTCTTGCCGTTCTAAACGCATCCTCTGGCAGAAATTGTCTTTGTCAAATTTGGTTTTGTCCACAAAAACGCTGAAAATACGCTTGCGTTTTTACCGTGTTTTAGCCGTGTTTTTACCGCGATTTACCTGCTTTTTCATTGCTTAAAGTCAGATGCGTTTTGAACACAAAAATGCTACTAAATAAAGTTTAAACATTCAAACACTATGAAAAAAACTGAAAAAAAATGATAACAAATATCATGAGTAAAATCATACACAAAATAGCTAATTTTATTAAAATTACAACTGTGTTTTAATATTTATGCATAAAATAACGTTAAATTATAGATTTTCAATAATTTAATTGTCGGACTATGTGTGTGTGTAAAGGAACATATCATGCCATTATTATAAAAGCAAAAACACATGCGTTTATTTTGTCAAAAAAGCATATTTTCTGCTTCAAAAAAGCATGTAAAATGCTGGGATTTTGATTTTGGTTGCGTTTTGAACGTTCTCATTGACTCTAATGTTAGCAAAACGCTACCAAAATGGCAAAAACAATTGACATGCTGCTTCTTTAAACGCTGAGTTTTTGCCAAATTTTCTGCATCTAAAACGCTGCGTTTTTAACAGCATTGTGCGCAAAAGAAATCTCAATTTCCCATAGACTTTGCTTGAAAATCAAAATGCATGCATTTTGGCATTAAAACGCTGCAGTTCAAAACGCTGCGGAAACGCATGAAAAAACGCAAAGTGCGCACATAGCCTAAAAAACAAACATTTTATTTGGCTCTGCACACACCATTATATCGTTTGTCCAGTGCCAATTTGGTAAAAAGTCCGCAAAACTGTTAAATGTAAATGATTCGGGAGGTTTTGTTCAGATTCCTATGAATGTCTATAAAGAACAAGCCGTGTAAGAAAAAATACCAAGAAATTGGTGTATTGTGGTAAAAAAAGAGAAAGTGACCATAGTTAATGTAAAAAAAAAGCCATAAGTCAAAATGCCCTGTGTAAAAAATGTTGACTGTTCTTGTAGACTAACAACAAACATTTCAACGTTTCTTAGCTTTTAAAAAACAGCCAAAAAAACACAAGTGAAAAATGTGCTTAAGCACTGTGTAAATTCAGTCTAAGATTACCATATTACTAAATTATAGTTTGATTAGTGTTCATTTTCTAATAATTCCACTTGTGGATCAATGGGTTAATTAGTGCCTGACAGATGGTAGTGACATTCGTCTCTTCAGAGTCCACACTGACTTGTGGACCAGATTGCTTGGTTGCTCTTAAAGTCAAGGATTCCAGATTAAATGGCATTTCATCACCTCTCCTGCTCTTGTAGTGACCTCGCTAGATCTGCACGCCTCAGGTCCCAACCTCCTTCATCCCTCTTACGTTGATGAATTGCTTCATTGTAAGAGAAGTCAAACCTCTAACTACTGAAGCATTTGATAATTCATTAGCAGGTGCAACCGGGCTAATCTGCTGATCGTGATCAAAGTGCTGGTCCATCTCGACCTCTACTGTCATTCCCATGACCTTCATTAAGCAAAGGTAGAAGAGAAGAGCTAATCTTCAGAGCAGCGGGTCTTATTGAAAGCAAAGTGACGATATCAAGGCTGCTGTGTGTTTATCGAAGAACTAGATCACTTTGCTGGAATTATACCATCTATAGCTATGTATATTTTACTAATAAATTACATGGGTACAAGTGACCCACATTGGACTACGTTCTCACAATGACCTTTGGTGAGTTTTTGAGGTTTCAGAATTTCTGCACCTATTGTTTTATACATGCATTTTTGTAGTTTTTTTGATGTTGTAGTGTTTGTCTCTTGTTGGTATAGCATGTTTTTGGCTAATTTTTGATACTTCATCGTATTTGACTTTGGCAAAACTGTATTGAAAATCATGTGTGAATTACACGCATTTTTGATGTGTTTGCGCAGTGAAAACACTAAAAACGCATGTGCGTTTTGTTCCTATGAATTTTCAACGCCTCATGGGAGTTTATGAGACAAATCAGCACATAAAATTCAGCGTACTCACAAGGGAAATTGACATGTTGCGGATTTAACATTAGCACCGCAGGTCAGTTTACGTGATTAAAAAAAAAAGCTCAGTGAGCATGAGATTTCCATGAAGACAGGTTCACATGAGCGAATTAAAGAATTGAAACATTTTTTATCCATAAATATGGCACGATTATTTTCTCATATGTGAGCCATGTGCAGTTCATATGCAATTTATTTTTTTTTTTTTACAGCAGCAGCTACTAATCATTTACAGATTCGTATGTTCCAGCATTGTAATGTACCATATTTTACGGATTATAAGACGCACTTTTCTTCCTAAAAATTTGGGAGGAAAATGAGGGGTGCATCTTAAAATCCGAATGTAGCTTACCAGGGGGTGGTAGAGAGGAGTCACAGGAGGCAGGGGTAATGCTGAGCGCTGTGCTGTGGGCACTGCTCTGTACGGTGGGTAGGCAGCGCTGCTCTGAACGGCTCTGTGCGGCGCGGTTCTGTGCAGCGGGCGTGGTAGCTCTGTGCGACGGGCAGTGATGCAAGGGCCATTTTGAAGATGTCGGCAGTAAGTGCTTCACATAATGGCATCCAAAGTCAGCGCTTGCGCAGATGTTGCTCTTGGTTGAAACTCTCATCTGCGCATGCACAACTCTGGCCGCCATTTCTTTGAAGCCGCACTGCCGACATCTTCAGAATGGCCAGTGCCTCACAGTCTGCAGCGAGCACCAGCACAGAGCAGCGCCGGCTGCCCCAGCATTGCACTTCAACCAGCAGTTAGCATCTGGGCCCCCCTCTACACTACCCACAACATCGCCGTACTCCAGCACTGCCCCTGCCTCCTGTGACCCCCGCTCCATCAGCGCTGCAACCTCAATCCGGTAAGACACCAACATATTATAAAACGGACCCCGTTTTTTTATTACCTTTTTATATCTCTAAATTTGGGGTGCGTCTTATAATCCGGTACGTCTTATAAAATGAAAAATACAGTATTTGTAAAAATCAGATGCCATATTGTGACATCCAATTTATTTTCCTCGCACCTATAGACTTGAATGGGGGAGTCTGGTCTATTTTCAGACTCAATTCGCAGCACGTTGCAGTTTTTTTCACAGACAGATTCTGTCAGTGAAAAAGAATGGTCATCAGTAAAGCCTCAGTGAATAAAATGGGTCGGTGTGCTATCCCATAAAAAAATTGCATAGCACACATCCGATTAATATGCTTGTGTGCACAAGCCCTTAATCCCATCCACTTTGCTGGAATTGTAAGATGCTGTGTTTTTCACACAGCAAAAATACGCATCATCAAACACTCACTAAAACCACTGTTCGTGGCTGTGAAAAGACAGCTTCTCGCAGCCGGCATTCACAGGAACTATGTCATGACAGCGGCAGGGGTCATCAGTCATGACAAACCATCGGCGCCCCACGATCATGACACAGGGCCGCCAATGGGAGCAGGGAATGACGCGTTCTCCGCCTGCATGCATTAAATCCCACTGTCAAAAATGTAACTAGTTAACAGCGGTGGCCGGATCGCTGTTCTGTCCACCGCTGTTAGATGCACATGTCGGCTGATCAGATCAGCTGACATGCAGGGAAAGTTGTAAAAGGAGTGACACGACTAGGGATGAGCGAATGTATTTGTCACTATTTGCAGAGTAGTGCTGAATTCGGGCTATTCATTATATAGTGAGTAATAGTGTATTCGCCCCGCTATATTGGGATGTCCCGCCCAGCTGTTTTGGTGCCTGATTTGCAGCCACTAAACATGCTGGGCTTCTTAACAGATCACAATAATGCAGCTTGCATCTTGGTTGTGACATTACTGTGATTGGCTAGCTGCGCAGCAGAATAGGGTCTACAGAAACCTTTTACTGCCATTTTGTGCACATTGCATCCGGAGTCAGCATTGTATAAGTATAGGATAGAGTGAGCAGCTGCTACAAAGAGTGTAGGCCTGTTAATAACATAAAAAGCCCTTTTCAGGGCTACCTGCAGTGTATAGGTCAGTGTAGTGTAGGGAGGGACAGGTTTAAAGCAGTGTGTGTCCCTACCTCCATCATACCATCAAGAAACCAGAATACAATAGCTCTTTTAAGAGCTGATAGCACTGAACAAAGTCACAGTAGGGAGGGAGAGATTGTAGATTAGGTAGGGAGTCGGGACCTGTTTCCACAATATTTAGGGGTTCACAGCCTGCCTTGTGGTGTCCAGATGAGCCACATTAATACGTTGCTAGTGGTTTTTGAAAATAGTTACAAAGCAGTACTCTAGCAATCAGTGCTGCCTAATACACTAAACGCACCGTTACTTGTTATGGTCGGGAGACAGCAAAAGATCTTGCAAAAAAAACATGAAAAATGATTGAAGATAACGCAAAAGAGTAGTTGGAAACTTACCTGGCTGCAATCCGCTAACTGCACAAACACAACTAGAAGTAGCAGTGGAGCGATCCTAACCAACCTAGACGCCTAGTCACCACCGGAGAACCAACTAACCTCAAAGATGAAATGAGGAATCCTGACTTGCCTCAGAATATCCCCAAAGGAAAGAGACAAGACGAAACATATAATGACGGCGATATAAGAAAAAACAACACACAGATGGCAAGTATGGGGTTAAGCAAAGTGAGGCCCTGCTAGCTAGATACAAAAGGATAGTATAGATTTGCTGGTTGCAGTCAGTAAAAACCCTAAAAAAATACCAACACCTGATATTCAGAAATTCCTTTAAAAGATCACACGATCTTTTCTTTCACTATATCAGGAACTCTTGTGCAAATACATGAGATACAAAAAATACAATTACTAGATCAGACTGGGAGCAAAACTTCCTTTCTTGCTGGGAATAAATCATCCTCCAAATAATGTGCAAGGAGAGCTCTTATTCACATGCAAGAAACAAAAAGATGCATGAGTATTAATTAAATCTCAGTAGGAAAAAACAAAAATGCTTATCAGGCATAGCTGCAGACCAGGATGACATGGAAACAAAACTGATGCAAAGGAACAAAAAAAAATGCTGCAGAAATCATTCTTGGAGAATCCAAAAAGGAGCAGAAAAAATGCAAAAACAAAACCTACTGGGAAAGGCAAAAGCCTCAAAACTGGAGGACAAAATTCAGGACATTTTCTCATGGAGCAGAAACAATTATCACCAGCAAAGGCTAGACAGAAACTGCCTTCCTTTATTCCCCCAGGGTGAACTCCATAGGCTTCCTGGAACAGCAATCATCTCCTACACCTGTCTGAGCGACAGATGCAGAATCAGACTCACTACCAGCACTAGCCACCAGAGGGAGCCCAGAAACACTCTCGGGAACAGCACCATCTCTAATGATATTAACAACAGTTCCTGTTTCCATAATATTTAGGGGTTCACAGCCTGCCTTGTGGCGTCTAGATCAGCCACATTAATACGTTGCTAATGGCTTTTGCAAATAATTCAAATAGATACATAGCTGTACTTTAGCATTTACTGCTGCCTGATACAGTAAAGCACCGGTCTTGTTTCCACAATATTTAGGGGTTCACAGCCTGACTTGTGCCATCCATCTGTGGAGCCCAGCCCAGGTCTGCATTACCTTCAGGGTCTTCAGGGACTCCACGTGGAGGGACAGTCTGGTCCCAGGTAGGTTGTCTTCTTAGGATTCGTGACTCCACTCTCGGTATTGCGGTCAGGGGGATCGCCACTGCAGATTAGGGGACACCTGGGGCTGATGTGAATGCAGCTAGATGTGGTGGCCTCCCGAGAGTGAGGCTAGGCCCAGGACCCAGTTTGGATGTGTGGAACCACAGGTCGAAGAATGACTCACACGCACAACCAGAATGTCTTTCAGGGTTTTTACTCGCGTCAGGTGGCAGGGTGAGTAACCCGGGTGTAGCTGTGATGCACCAGTAGGGAACCAGGCTCCTTCAGGCTGACTTGTGAGGGTAGCTACTGACTCGCCTTCCTAGCCCTTGTGTTTTTGTGGTGACCGCGACTTGAAGTCCTGCTGGAATCACCCAGGGAAGTTTCTGCTGTCTGTTCTCCCCTTCTTCGGCCCGTCTGCCTGAACCAGGTCACTCCGGCTGCTTGCCTCTTGTGAGCTATGGGCCCTCTCTTCGCTATGTGGCTGGAAACTCTGTGGTGTTTGGTGGAGGGTATGAAGTATCCCCACCTGCAGGTTGAGCAGGCCAACTGAATGGGCCCCTGCTCTGGGAACCTGTAACCTGTCGTGCGGGCCTGGTACCTCCCTGGCAGTCCCCGTACTCAGCCACAGCTCTGCACTCTAGCCTCGGGTGGTTTTCGGGCGGCACTACCAGGTGACCATTCTCCTCTGTCAGTAACCACTGCACGTGCGTTGTCAGGATCGTGACAGCCTGCAGGGTCTGCTTCTTGTGATTGCTCTCCCTGAGCTGGCCACTCTGAGGATCTGTTTTGTATGTATCCTTTGGTTGTCTCTGCCCTCTCACCGTGCAGCATTGAAGAGGGACATGAGGAGTTGGCATGCGTTGATGCACAAGTAGTTGAGGACCTACGCTCAGAAGAATGCCACTTTGAGGAGCATGATTTACTGTCGCCAGAGGTGGAGGCTGATGACGTTGAGACACAGTTGCTATAAGGTCTGCCTACAATCTCAAGTGGAAAGGAGGATAAGATGGAAGACAATCTGACCTGGACGGTTGAGATGCATAGCCAGCACAGCAACACAGAGGAAGATGGATATGTCTGGAATTTTTTTTCTGAAAGTCCTTCAGAGAAAAACATTGTAATCTGTAGCATCTGCCATACCATGTTGAGCAGAGGCCAGGGCAAAGGCAACCTGAGCACCACCAGTATGCAGAACCGCATGTCAGCCAAGTACCCCATTAGGTGGGCAAAACACCATAGTACCAAATTTGTGTCTGTGGGTCAAAGCACAGCCATGTCGCCTGTGCTACATCCTTCATAATCTTCTGTCCAGGAAGCAGGCATTCATACAGTGCCTACAAGTAGTATTGTACCCCCTGCAGATTTAGCAGGTTTGATAAGATGCAAATAACTTAGAGCCTGCAAATTTCAAACAAGAGCAGGATTTATTAACAGATGCATAAATCTTACAAACCAACAAGTTATGTTGCTCAGTTAAATTTTAATAAATTTTCAACATAAAAGTGTGGGTCAATTATTATTCAACCCCTAGGTTTAATATTTTGTGGAATAACCCTTGTTTGCAATTACAGCTAATAATCGTCTTTTATAAGACCTGATCAGGCCGGCACAGGTCTCTGGAGTTATCTTGGCCCACTCCTCCATGCAGATCTTCTCCAAGTTATCTAGGTTCTTTGGGTGTCTCATCTGGACTTTAATCTTGATCTCCTTCCACAAGTTTTCAATTGGGTTAAGGTCAGGAGACTGACTAGGCCACTGCAACACCTTGATTTTTTCCCTCTTGAACCAGGCCTTGGTTTTCTTGGCTGTGTGCTTTGGGTCGTTGTCTTGTTGGAAGATGAAATGACGACCCATCTTAAGATCCTTGATGGAGGAGCGGAGGTTCTTGGCCAAAATCTCCAGGTAGGCCGTGCTATCCATCTTCCCATGGATGCGGACCAGATGGCCAGGCCCTTTGGCTGAGAAACAGCCCCACAGCATGATGCCGCCACCACCATGCTTGACTGTAGGGATGGTATTCTTGGGGTCGTATGCAGTGCCATCCAGTCTCCAAACGTCACGTGTGTGGTTGGCACCAAAGATCTCGATCTTGGTCTCATCAGACCAGAGAACCTTGAACCAGTCTGTCTCAGAGTCCTCCAAGTGATCATGAGCAAACTGTAGACGAGCCTTGACATGACGCTTTGACAGTAAAGGTACCTTACGGGCTCGTCTGGAACGGAGACCATTGCGGTGGAGTACGTTACTTATGGTATTGACTGAAACCAATGTCCCCACTGCCATGAGATCTTCCCGGAGCTCCTTCCTTGTTGTCCTTGGGTTAGCCTTGACCCTTCGTACAAGCCTGGCCTCGGCACGGGTGGAAACTTTCAAAGGCTGTCCAGGCCGTGGAAGGCTAACAGTAGTTCCATAAGCCTTCCACTTCCGGATGATGATCCCAAGAGTGGAGACAGGTAGGCCCAACTCCTTGGAAAGGGTTTTATACCCCTTGCCAGCCTTGTGACCCTCTACGATCTTGTCTCTGATGGCCTTGGAATGCTCCTTTGTCTTTCCCATGTTGACCAAGTATGAGTGCTGTTCACAAGTTTGGGGAGGGTCTTAATTAGTCAGAAAAGGCTGGAAAAAGAGATAATTAATCCAAACATGTGAAGCTCATTGTTCTTTGTGCCTGAAATACTTCTTAATACTTTAGGGGAACCAAACAGAATTCTTGTGGTTTGAGGGGTTGAATAATAAATGACCCTCTGAATAAACTTTTCACAATTTAAAAAAAAAATAAAAAAAGAAATAACATTCTTTTTTGCTGCAGTGCATTTCAAACTTCCAGGCTGATCTACAGTCCAAATGTCACAATGCCAAGTTAATTCCGAATGTGTAAACCTGCTAAATCTGCAGGGGGTTGAATACTACTTGTAGGCACTGTACATCCTACCCACAAGGTGCAATTGCACAGACACAGCAAACATCAACCACATCCACTTCCTTGTCCCAGGGAAGCATCCAGTTGTCCATGCCTGAGATCTTGGAAAGGAAGCGTAAATACCCAGCCATGCACCCACAGGCGCAAAACCTAAACTCGCACATTGCCAAATTGCTAGTCGTGGAGATGTTGCCATTTAGGTTTGTGGGAACACAGTCTTTCCATTATCTCTTGGCTGTGGCTGCCCCATCATACAGTGTTCCCAGAAACCACTATTATGCCCGTTGTGCCACCCCCGCATTACACAAGCACGTTTTAAACAATGTCAACAGTGCTCAGACAAACGCCGTGACCGGGACGGTCCACCTAACAACAGACACGTAGACAAGTTATTGTGGACAGGCATGATACATATCTGTCACGGCAGACTGGGTGAACCTGGTGGAGGCTGAGAAAGTCACAAGCTGTAACATCACACATCCTACCCACTCCAAGAATACTGGGCCCAACTTCTACCAGCGTTTCCTCCTCATCATATTCCACTTCCTTTCTCCCCTCCTCCTCCTGCTCCTCATCCTCTGCTGAATTACCCTCCCCATCACTGCCAAGCTGGGAGCTGTGCAGCAGCGCATCGGCAAAGCAGAAACAGGCTCTGCTGAAGCTGATCTGTTTAGGTCTCAAATCAAACACTGCAGAAGCTGTGGCAAGGTATACAAGAGCAGACAGATCAGTGGCTCTTTCTGCTGCACCTCCAACTCGGCCTGGTTGTTTGCGACAATGGGCGTAACCTGGTGGCAGCTTTAAAGGTCGATAAGCTGGTACATGTGCCATGCATGGCTCACGTGCTGAACCTAGTTGTTCAGAAAACATACCCTGACTTGCCGAACCTACTTTAGAACGTGCGCTGTCTGACTGCTCATTTCCACCATACCTCTACCACTTTTGCTGGTCTTACAGCGCTGCAAAAGCACTTTAATTTGCCAAGTCACTGACTCGTGTGACCTGCCCACCCGATGGAACTCTACATTCTCTATGTTGCTGAGGATTACTGAGCAGTAGAGGGCAGTAGCTGAATACCAGCTTCAACATGCCTGTTAGAGTGAGAGTCAGCCACCACAGATTAAAACTGTTGTGTGGGTATGGATCGCTGACATTCGTGAGGTTCTTGAGAGCTTTGAGTACTGTACCAAGCTCATGAACGGTGATCAGGCTATTATCAGCTAAACCATCCCGCTGTTGTGTCTGTTGAAACAATTCCTGCATAATCTCAAACAGGAAGCTTTGAGTGCCCCGCATGTGGCTATGGACCCAGATTTCCCTATGGGTGATACTACCAAGCCCAGACAATATTCTGAGGCAACACTGGGTGATGATGAGGAGAATGAGGAAGATGATCAGGAAGAAGACTTGTTTTTGCTACACAGTGGACTCTCAACCCCAGCTTCATGTCTTTCCAGCATTGATGGGCTGGAGAGGAGGAGGTGGTTGAGGAGGAGGAAGAAGTGAGTCAGGTTGAGGAGAGGATGCATATTGTTCCTCCTGATGGGGACACAGCACCTTTGCCTGTTTGCAGCTTGGCCCACATTTGTAAGTGTCTGTGGTAAGACCCTCGCGTGTGATACACATTTTATCCAACAACCCAGGGCCGGACTGGGACTAAAATTCAGCCCTGGCATTTTGGGGTACACAGGCCTACTTTTTGCATGGTGAATGTGTAAAATCTTTGTTCACTTGTAAATTGTGTAACACGACCATATAACATGTCACGGCTACATCCATGCCTATTTATCGCTCTTAGTAGCAGGACCTGGTGAAGCCGCTATTTTCCAACAGAGCTGGGTCTCGCAGATAATGAAGAGGATTCTGCTCTCCATATAATGCTGCGGTCATATAGCTGATGGGCAGGGATGCAAAATCAGATCCCCTTGAACTAATATTGATGACCTATTCTACAGATAGGTGATCAGGGAAGCTGTTGTTTTCACTGGTGATAATTTTGTACACATACCACTTAGGGTATGTGCAATGACATTTTTTGGGGGGCAGATCCCACCATGGAAACTACTATGAAAAATACTGGAGTGACCATATGCATCTACTCGCTGTGCACAGGATCAGGCTTTTGAGCATCTTTTACCCACTTCAGGTTTCTAAAACCACCAAGTGATTAAAAGAAGTGACCGCTCCATTCTTCTGCTGTTTTCCACTCGGAAAACGCTCTGTATTTTACAATGCAAATCAATGGGAAGGCTCGGAAGATGCCTGGAATCTACACTGTGTGCAGAATTATTAGGCAAATGAGTATTTTGATCACATGATACTATTTATACATGTTGTCCTACTCCAAGCTGTATAGGCTTGAGAGCCAACTACCAATGAAGTAAATCAGGTGATGTGCATCTCTGTAAGGCCTCTTTCACACGTCCGTGTCTCCGGTACGTGTTTGGTCCGTTTCCTCATGTACCGGAGACACGGGCACACGTAGACCCATTAAAATCAATGGGTCTGCGCTCAAGTGCGTGTTCTGCCATGGACCGTGTATACGTGTGGAGCATACGTGTGTCCGTGTGCTCCACACCTCAACATGTCCATTTTTCTCCGGCATCACGGGTGTCACACGGAACGCAAACGGACCACACGGAGGTGTTCCGTGTGACACGCGCTGGAGAAAACACACGTGTTTGAGAAAAAAAAAACCTTTACTCACCTTCTCCAGCCCTCCTGTCTCTGCCGCTGCTGTCACTTGCTTCCGACCGCCGCTCATTATGCTCATTGAATACTCACTTCACTGCGGCCAGAAGCAGCAGCAGCGGGGAGTCGGCAGGACCGGAGACCGAAGATCAGCCAGGGACAGGTGAGCAGAAAGTTCCCGTTCTCTGTGTGTTATCACGGATAACACATGGAGAACACACGTAGGCCATAAACACGGCTCACGGAGGGCAAAACGCACCTCTGACACGTCTGTGAAAAACGTGCGTGGTTTTTCACGGACGTGTGAAAGAGGCCTAATGAGGAGGGGTGTGGTGTAATGACATCAACACTCTATACAAGGTGTGCATAATTATTAGGCAACTTCCTTTCCTTTAGCAAAATGGGTCAGAAGAGAAATTTGACGGGCTCTGAAAAGCCCAAAATTGTGAGATGTCTTGCAGAAGGATGCAGCAGTCTTGAAATTGCCAAACTTTTGAAGCGTGATCACTGAACCATCAAGCGTTTCATGGCAAATAGCTAACAGGGTCGCAAAAAGCATGTTAGGCAAAAAAGGCACAAAATAACTGCCCATGAATTGAGGAAAATCAAGCATGAATCTGCCAAGATGCCATTTGCCACCAGTTTGGCCATATTTCAGAGCTGCAACGTTACTGGAGTATCAAAAAGCACAAGGTGTGCCATACTCAGGGACATGGCCAAGGTAAGGAAGGCTGAATAACGACCACCTTTGAACAAGAAACATAAGATAAGACATCAAGACTGGGCCAAGAAATATTTTAAGACTGAACTTTTCAAAGATTTTATGGACTGATGAAATGAGAGTGACTCTTGATGAGCCAGATGGATAGGCCAGAGGATGGATCAGTAAAGGGCATGGAGCTCCACTCTGACTCAGACGCCAACAAGGTGGAGGTGGGGTACTGGTATGGGCTGGTATCATCAAAGATGAACCTGTCGGACCTTTTCGCGTTGAGGATGGAGTGAAACTCAACTCCCAGACCTACTGCCAGTTTCTGGAAGACAACTTCTTCAAGCAGTGGTACAGGAAGAAGTCGGTATCGTTCAAGAAACACATGATTTTCATCCAGGACAATGCTCCATCACATGCATTCAACTACTCCACAGCATGGCTGGCCAGTAAAGGTCTAAAAGATGAAAAAATAATGACATGGCCCACTTGTTCACATGATCTGAACCCCATAGAGAACCTGTGGTCCCTCATAAAATGTAAGATCTACAGGGAGGGAAAACGATACACCTCTCGGAACAGTGTCGGGGAGGCTGTGGTGGCTGCTGCACGCAATGCTGATCGTAAACAGATCAAGCAACTGACAGAATCTATGGATGGTAGGCTGGTGAGTGTCATCATAAAGAAAGGTGGCTATATTGGTCACTAATTTTTTGGGATTTTATTTTTGCATGTCAGAAATGTTTATTTATAAATTTTGTGCAGTTATATTGGTTTACCTGGTGAAAATAAACAAGTGAGATGGGAATATATTTGGTTTTTAATAAGTTGCCTAATACTTCTGCACAGTAATAGCTACCTGCACAAACAGATATCCTCCTAAGATAGCCAAATCTAAAAAAAACCCACTCCAACTTCCAAAAATATTAAGCTTTGATATTTGAGTCTTTTGGGTTGATTGAGAATATAGTTGTTGATTAATAATAGAAAAAATCCTCTAAAATACAACTTGCCTAATAATTCTGCACGTGGTGTACAACTCCCAGCTTGCCAGCCTGTCCTTAACAATGGTAAGGAGATGCTGGGAGTTGTTGTTATCAGGATGCGGACCATACAGGAACCACAATACTGATAAGACACAGGCAATATCACAAATAATCATTTACATCCAGGTACCTTTATAGGTGACATCTTCTTAGTCGTTCCCATCCTTTTTGTCTCCACGCAGTACAGCCGCCATGATGAGGTTTTGTTCCCACTGCTCGTTTCTGAAGCCCTCCCTCTATTCTTCAGCAGCTCTTCCCCACACACCACCTTTAAAAATAAAAGTATCATTATACTGCCCCATAAATATAAATATCTCCCATGCTGTGCCCCTGAATAAATAATTGCTGTGCTTCCTTCAAAAAATATCCCCCACACTGCCCTTATCCAAAATACCACCCACACTGCCTCTCTCCTTAATATACCCCCACACTGCCGCTTTCCATAATGTCCTCATACACAGCTTCACTCCATAATGTACCCTCCACACTGCTCTCTTTGTAATATACCCCCACACTGCCTCTTTCCATAATATCCCCCCATATAGCCCCTTTTTATTATTATTTATTTATTTATGCCCCCAAACTGCTCTTTTGTAATACACACACACACACACACACACACACACACAAAATACAATGCACCCTCCATTACCCTCCCCCCACACACAATACAATGCACCCTCCATTACTCCTCCCTCCACACACAATACAATACACCCCTCATCACCCCTACACACACAAATACAATGCACCTCCCATTACCCCCTCCTCACCACACACACAATACCACACACACACACACACACACACTACAATGCATCCTCCATTACCCCTTCACTCACACACACACACACACACACAATACAATGCACCCCCCATTACCCTATGTACCCCCCACACACAGTAAAATGTACCCGCCATTACCCCATGCACCCCCCACACACACAATACAATGCACCCCCCATTACTGCCTCCCCACACACACATACACAAAATACAATGCACCCCCATTACCCCTCTCCCCCACACACACAATACAATGCACCATCCATTACCCCTCCCCCCACAAACACAATACAATGTACCCTCCATTTCCCCTCCCCCCACACAATACAATGCACCCCCCATCACCCTCTACACACACAAATACAATGCACCTCCCATTACCCCCTCCCCACACACAATACAATACACCACCCATTACCCCTTCTCATACACACACACACACACACACACAATACAATGAACACCCCCTACACACACACACACACACACACAATACAATGCACCTCTCATTACCCCCTCCCCACCACACAAACACAATATAATGCACCCTCCATTACCCCTCCTCACACAAACACACACACAATACAATGCACCCTTCATTACCCCTCCCCCCCACACAATACAATGCACCCCCCATCACCCCCTACACACACAAATACAATGCACCTCCCATTACCCCCTCCCCATACACACAACACAACGCACCCTCCATTACCCCTCCCCACACACAATACATTGCACCACCCAGTACCCCCTCCCATACAAACACACACACACACACACAATACAATGCACCCCCCACACACACACACTGAAATACACACCCCATCACCCCCTTCAAACACACTCATACAATACAATGCCCCCCCATTACACCCTCCCCAGACACAATACAATGCACCCCCCATCACCCCGTACACACACAAAATCCACTTCCCCATCACTACACACTCCTGCCTCCCCCCCCCCTCGGAATACAGTAACCACCCCTGCCTTTCACAAAGCTGTGTTCCTTCACAAATATTCCCCCATTATGTGTCCCCCCACCCGCAGCACTGTGATGACGTCAGCAAGGTGCTGATCTCATCAGATTGCTGCATGTCGGGGGCAGAGCCCAGTCCTGGCGTTACACTGTTCAAATGTACAGTATTTACGTCTGAAAGACGCAAATACATTTGAGTAGGAAGGAGGAAGCTGTGGTCACCGGCACCGCCACTGCCGCGCTCCTCAGCAGTGTGTGAATCACTATTGGGCGATTGTAGAATTGTGACGCGGGGGAAACAAGGGTAACTGGGGTGCCACCTGTGACGACTGTACTGTGTGTGATGTTGAGGTGGTGGAAGAGAAGGAGAGGCCACTTGATGCAGCGCTTGCCATCCAATGTAACACATGCTCTTTGTGGTCCTCATCTACAAGTTGAACAGCTGTGCAGCTGTTAAAGAAAGGGAGTCAAGTCGCCCGTCCAGTAACAGAAGTTGTCAGTTGTCTTTGGATAGGACTAGCCAATGTTTGTTCAGTATAGCTTTCAGTAACATTAGCAACACCTACCCCAAATACACCTCAAACACCATGCCTATTCCCCCTTCCACCACGATCTCTGTATTTCCCACTCCTATTTGATGTACCCATCACCTTCTTTTAACCAGCTGTTTCACACCCCTAGTCCCACACCTGTCAGTCACCTGTCACTAAATTAACATTCAGTATTTATTTGCTGAGATGGCAATTTGTGGCTAGACCACACAAGTATAACTCATTATTTAGATGATGAAATGGCAATTTAGGCAATACACAAGGAGAAGCCAGCACCATTGGCAGGGGCCTTTCGGATCCCAGCAAGGCTTGGAGTCGCCGTGAATTTGCCAAATCCGTCAGTGAAGGGGACCCCCGGGTCTCCAAACAACTAAGTCCCGATTGAAGGCAACAGTCCAACCGTATGAGAGAGACACCGCCACCGCCAAGGCACCAGTTTCTCAGGGCCAGCGCCTGCGGGCAAAGAGGGGCTCCTCCGGCCCATATCCAAGTCGGGGAGCGGGTTACCGGTGGGAACCCATCGCAACCAACAGAAGTACAAGGTGCAGGGAAAGAGACAGTCACCGTTAACTACCGGGGAAAAGCAACAGCAGCCGTCCGTGGGAACCGTCTTTCCAGCCGTGTGTTTTACCGAGAACTGTGTCAACGTCTCAGGCTGAGTGAGTACCACCGTGCCGTGCGGCACAGCGCTGCCCCTGCGACCCTGCACCTCACCAGGCCCCGCACCCGGCCTGCCATCCACCCCTACCCCATCACCGGGCCCCGGGACAACCAACCCCCTACCCACGGAGGGGAGAAATAACAACAAAGCTGCTCCCTGTCACCGCTCCCGGGATCACCGTCCACAGCAGCAGTGGTGTCCACACAATCACCACAACCGTGGGTGGCGTCACGGACAATAAATCCCCAAAACCAATCCCCTTTTCACTCACGGGCGAGGAGCGCTGCTCGAGTCCCCGGGATCCGGCCCATCGCTCGAGCCACCGAGCAGCAGAGGCCGCAGCAGCAGCGGCAGCCGGACCCGAGCAGTGGGAGAGCGCAGCGTCCCCTCCTCCGCCCGCGACAACTTGGCGTCACGAACAGGATCTTACCGCTCTGCCGTCTGGTAGAGGTGCGCCTTGTTACCGCCGGAGGTGTCTGGCCGGAAAATTTCAGAAGCCGCCATCTTTGGCGCGAAAAGTTCCCGCTCAAGCGTCTCCTCGAGTAGTGGAGGCGCGAAGGCCAAAATCCCGCCCCGATAGAGGAGGAGCCGGAAAGAGGCTAAGGGGGACGGAAACAAGATGTCTGCGCCCGGCGGAGCTGCTGGAGGAGCGGCGGTCGCAGCCGCAGTGGCACCCGTGGCTGGGAATGGGCCTGCCCAGGTCCCGGCCGCGCTGGCGGGGGGTGCCGCGGTCTCAGCTCTCGCTCAGGTGATGCCGTTCTCCTTGCCCTATGTGCCCGGAGCTACCTGGCTGCCGCAGTACAACGGGAAGCCTGATGCATTACAGGTCTTCCGGAAGAAGCTTAGCCCGCTCCTAGAATTGTACCCCCTGACTGATAAGCAACGTGCAGCGGTAGTGCTGGGGCAGCTAACCGGCGCGGCTGAGCAGGAGGCGGAGACCTGGGCCGAGGGGGACCGGTTCTCTGTAGCCACCATCTTTGAGAAACTACAGACTGCCTTTGAGACCCGTACCGAAGCCGAGCTGAGGATGCAGTTTTACCAATGTCGGCAACGGTCTGTGGACAGCATTCGGGACTACGCTTTACGTCTGCAAACCGCCCTCCGCACACTGAAGCGGGTGGACACCATCAATGAGGCGGACAGCAACAAAATGTAAGTAGAGCAATTTGTGCAGGGGATGAGGTCCTCCGAGGATCGCAAACAACTACGGCTGTGGGCCCTAGAACACCCTGATGTGGACTTTGCTGTGTTAAAGGAACGAGCCATTAAAGCTCTGCAACCCCCAGCTTCAGAAGTCTTGGAACCAGCCCCGTGGCCAGTTGAGACGGCCCCCGTCGTAGTGGCCCCTGACCTACCAGCCTCTCCAGTACCTACAGCTCCAAGCAGCACGATGGAAGAACTGGCTGCCCAGGTCCGCCGCATGGATGGAGACCTCGCCAAGATTCTCGCCGCACTCCAACCTCTGACCAGATCCCAGCCTCCAGCAAAGATACAGCTCGCCAACAGCCCTGAGGATGTTCCCTGGATGCAGCAGAGAAGTGCTAACAATTCGCGGAACAGACCTCCAATCTGCTACAGGTGCAGCAAGCCTGGCCATTACTTCCGACAGTGCCCGTTAAACGAGCAACCCCTGGGGCCACAGGCCAATCCTCAGGAGTAGAACCCCGTGGCCCCCCAGACTGGCGGGACCAGTATATCGGGGCCCGGCCCATCATCCCCGTGGCTGTGGACGGCATACCGGTGAGGGCTCTCTTGGACACTGGATCACAGGTAACCACCATACCATACACATTGTACCAACGGTATTGGGGGACAGACGAGTTGGCTCCCCCAGATACTAGTATAACACTGATTGCCGCTGATGGACTCCCACTGACCCAAGTGGGGTATAAACAAGTAGCCATTACTGTGGGGCGAGCTGAACTGCAACACCAGGGTATGATTGTGATCATGAATGAACCCAGTGATCATAACCCGAAGATAGTGCTGGCAACCAATGTGATGGAGCACTGTATGAGTGATGTCTTGGCCCTACTGCAGCAGCTGGCCGCCACGGCAGCGGGGAGCCGAAAAAGAGCTGTGCAGCGTGAGATCCGAGCCTTGATGTACCGCCAGCATGTAAACTCGACGGGAGGGGAGATTGGTGGAGTGAGAGTGATGGATGTTGCCTCGTTGACTGTGCCCCCTAGGAGTGAGATGATGATTTGGTGTAGGGCAGCAGTAGGGCCTCAGGGGCGTGACTACCCTGCCATGATAGAGCCCATGCCCTACGAGCACTGGCCCACAGTAATGGCCGCCCAAGGGGTGGTAGATGTAAAGAAGGGGAGAGTGCCCGTGAGGGTGCTGAACTGTGGAGAGGAAGAAGTCAGGCTTCCCCGGTATGCCACACTTGCCAAGTTGCTCACCCTTGATCCCCACACCATCCATGAAGCAGCCCCTCTAGTTTCACTACCTACTGCCAGCACTCACCCGCCCCAAGGGGAGTTAGACGAGTGGCACCAACAGTTACACGTGGGCACTGACGATACCCCTACACATCACAAAGAAGGGGTATACAGGGTGGTAGGGGAGTACGAGCAAGTTTTCAGCAAACATCCCCTAGACTTTGGGCAAATTAAAGGGGTCCAACACCATATCCCTACCGGTGAACATCCCCCTATCAAAGAAAGGTACAGGCCCATTCTTCCTGCACACTACCAGTGCGCCAAGGACATGTTGAGGAATATGAGGAAGGCAGGGGTTATCAGGGACAGCTGTAGTCCCTGGGCCGCCCCGTTGGTGCTGGTTAAGAAGAAGGATGGCACCATGCGGATGTGTGTGGATTACCGGAAGATTAACCAGATAACACATAAGGATGCCTAACCTCTGCCCCGTATCGAGGAGTCCTTGTCCGCGCTGAGAACCGCAAACTACTTCTCCACCCTTGACCTCACCAGTGGGTACTGGCAGGTGGCCGTGGCGCCCGAAGACCGAGAGAAAACTGCCTTTACCACCCCTATGGGACTCTGTGAATTCAACAGTATGCCGTTCGGGCTGTGCAATGCCCCGGGTACCTTCCAACGGCTGATGGAGTGCTGTTTGGGGCACCTGAATTTTGAGACCGTCCTGTTGTATCTGGATGATATAATTGTGTATTCACAGACATATGAAGCCCATCTGGAACACCTAGCCGAGGTGTTCGCGTCCCTTGCCAAGTACGGGATGAAGTTGAAGCCCTCCAAGTGTCATCTGCTGAAACCCAGAGTGCAGTACCTGGGGCATGTGGTGGGAGCAGAAGGTGTCGCCCCCGACCCCGAGAAGGTCACTGCCATCGAATACTGGCCGAGGCCAACCACAGTGAGGGAAGTAAGGCAGTTTCTGGGTCTGGTAGGGTACTACCGTCGCTTCATCAAGGGATACACGAAGATGGCTGCCCCCATGCAAGACCTCCTCGTGGGACAGATCAAAGGTGGTAGACCCCTCGGAGCCCCACTGGTGTGGGAAGAGAGGCATGAGGAATCCTTCCATCAGCTGAAAGCGGCCTTGACCGGGGAGGAGATCCTAGCGTATCCTGATTACAGCCACCCGTTCATCCTCTACACCGATGCCAGCAATGTGGGCTTGGGGGCAGTCGTGTCCCAGGTCCAGGATGGGAAGGAAAAAGTGATTGCCTATGCTAGCCAAAAGCTCCGACCGACTGAAAGGAACCCTGAAAATTACAGCTCTTTCAAGCTGGAGCTCCTGGCGCTGGTGTGGGCTATCACCGAGCGGTTCCGCCATTACTTGGCCGCAGCAAAATTCACCGCTTTCACGGATAACAATCCGCTGACCCACCTGGACACGGCCAAGTTGGGTGCGTTGGAACAGCGGTGGGTGGCCAGGCTAGCCAACTACGACTTCACAATTAAATACAGGGCCGGTCGTGCCAACGTTAATGCTGATGCACTCTCTCGGATGCCCCACTTGTCAGAAGAAGGGTGCGAGGTTGATGACCTCGAAGAGATCGAGTTGCCTGCATTTCACCAGCCACCAACTGAGAAGGTCCATGTTCACCAACAACGGGTGAACCTGGACCCGCTACCCAGTCAGGAGTGGCGAGAAGCTCAAAACCAGGCACCCGCTGTCCGCCTGGTCAAGACCCTAGTGGAGCAAGGCGCTGCCGGAATAGACCCTGCCGCCCCAGCTGAAGCCCGACGCCTGTGGAAAGAACGGGCCCGGCTGTATCTACACCAAGGGAAGTTGTACCGTGAGCTGATTAACCCAAAGACTCATGAGAAAATCCGCCAGTTGGTGATTCCCCAAGCTAATGTGTCCACCATTCTACAAGCGTACCATGATGGTGCTGGACACTTTGGATGGAAGAAATTGGAAATGCTGTTGAGGGAGCGGTTCTATTGGAGCGGGATGCGGGAGTCTGTGGAGGCCTGGTGCCGAGAGTGCGGCCCGTGCACGCTGAGAAGGAAGGCCGAGGCCAGCCAGAAGGCATCCCTGCACCCTATCGTTACACATCAACCGCTGGAGCTGGTCGCCCTGGACCATGTGAAGCTCACCCCCAGCCGAAGTGGGTACACTTACGCTCTCACCATAGTGGATCACTATTCAAGGTTCATGGTGGTTGTCCCGGTCAAATACCTAACCGGCCATACCGCTGCTAGAGCGTTCCAAGCTTACTTCTGTCGACCACATGGATACCCTGAGAAGGTGCTTACTGACCAAGGCCCAGCCTTTGAAGCGGAGGTGTTCCATGAGTTCTGTCAGCTGTACGGCTGCAAGAAGATCCGGACCACGCCTTACCATGCCCAAACCAACGGCATGTGTGAAAAGATGAACCATTTGGTCCTTGGCCTCCTCAAGATGTTGCCGCTAGAAGAGCAGAACCTGTGGCCGGAGAAGCTGCCTGACTTGGTCGATATGTACAACAATATCCCGTCCAGCTCAACGAAGTGCACCCCAGCATATCTGATGAGAGCTCGCCCCGGCCGACTGCCGGTGGACCTGGAAATGGGATTGGAAGCCCCAGAAACACTCCCCTCGACGGCTGAATGGGACACCCAGCGGAGGGTTCAGTACCGGCAGATTCAGGAATATGTGGAGAAGAACTTAAGTCGGAGTCGGGAACAACAGGAGCGGCGCTTCAACCAGAAGACGTCTGCTGGCCCTTTCCAGCCTGGAGATGTAGTGCTGAAGCGGAAGAGGAGGACCCACAAGCTGGATGATCAATGGGAACAAATCCCATACGTCATACAGCCCACAGGATGGGAAGATGGGAAGGCCTACCAGATCAGTCGTGACTAAGGGGGCACTTTGGCCACGGTTTCCCGGGACCATCTGAAAAGGTGCCCACCAGCATTGAGGGCAACGGCTGAAGTTCCGGTTCCCCCACCAGCGGAGAAGGCAAAAGAGGTAATCCACACCGTGATGGGTGACTTCCCAGCGGACTGGCCTACACAGAACGGCGCAGTGATTCTTCCAGTGATACTATTCCCACAACCCGTGGATGAAGAAATGATGGAGGTGGTCAACCGTGAGCCAGAGCCAGTGCCAGTGCCCAGGGATGAACCTGTGCCCAGCTCCCCTATGCCTCCGCCTGCCCCACATGATAACAGGGAAGAGAGACTGATTGTTCCCTCTCCCCCGCTGCCTGTCACCACTGACACTGGACCCCGGAGGTCCACTCGTCCCAACCTAGGTAGACCCCCACTTAGGTACAGGGAAACTACTATTTAGAGGGGGGGTGAACATGTGTGTTGAAAGCACTGAGTGTTTAAAGTTTTGAGAGTTTTTGAAAATGAAAATGAAAATGATTAACCGAAGTTAACCTGATTGTCTGCTTGATTGAACCGGTCGTTGCCGACACCGTTGTCCCCGTGGGGACCGTTTAAAGTTGCGTAAGGGACTCCTTACGGACAAGCCCGTGAACTTGCAGGGCAACCACAAACTTGTGGGATGTAAATAATAATGTTGTTGCAGCTTCCACCGTTACCGCCTCCGGAGAGGCAGATTGGAGGGAGGGCCCGCAGTGGAGCAGGCTGGGGCCCAGCCACCACAGGAACCAGTGGCTACCCTCTGGGGGTTCCAGGGGCTCCCGATGGACGTGGGTCCCCTGGAAAGGACAGATCCCGCTCGGGGTAACTTGGTGCAGGACTGGGGTCAAGGGGTGCTGCCTGTTTTCTTAGGGGCAGCATCAGGGCCAGGTTACTTGGGTGGGAGAGAGCGGAAGCCGTAACCGTTTAAAACCGTTTGCAACATTTAAGAAAGTACCTCCCATTGTGGGATGAAGTTAGTATAATTGTATGTGTTACCGTTTTTTATCTTTTACAGTTTAAAAAGAAAAATAAAACCGGTGTTGGACGGGCAGCCCGCGGACGGTCTGCATTTTGCTAAGGGGGAATGTGACGCCCTTGACAAGCCAGGGGTAACAGGTAATGACATCACCACACCCTACACCCCGGTTAGGCACATCAAAGCTAGACCAGAAATCCTTGTTGCCTTCCCCAGGGGCTGATGTCCACACCAGGGGGTGGAGCCAGGCGGTTGGTCTCCACCCACCAAGGAGTTCACAGTCCTGGAGGAGGGAAAACTGGCAGATTAGTTTTAGAGGAGCAAGTGTGAGGAGAAAAGTGACAGCAACGGAGCCTGAAGTGAGTCCGGGTGTGTGCCCCGGACAGAGACAGCAAGGTTAGCAGACGGCGGTGACCGTCTGCAGGAGTGGCCTATCGGAGGTGCCGTAAGGACCGTGGACGGGTAGTGGCCCGGCGGTACCGGACCGGTACACAAGGAGAAGCCGGTACCATTGGCAGGGGCCTTTCGGATCCCAGCAAGGCTTGGAGTCGCCATGAATTTGCCAAATCCGTCAGTGAAGGGGACCCCCGGGTCTCCAAACAACTAAGTCCCGATTGAAGGCAACTGTCCAACCGTATGAGAGAGACACCGCCACCGCCAAGGCACCAGTTTCTCAGGGCCAGCGCCTGCGGGCAAAGAGGGGCTCCTCCGGCCCATATCCAAGTCGGGGAGCGGGTTACCGGTGGGAACCCATCGCAACCAACAGAAGTACTAGGTGCAGGGAAAGAGACAGTCACCGTTAACTACCGGGGAAAAGCAACAGCAGCCGTCCGTGGGAACCGTCTTTCCAGCCGTGTGTTTTACCGAGAACTGTGTCAACGTCTCAGGCTGAGTGAGTACCACCGTGCCGTGTGGCACAGCGCTGCCCCTGCGACCCTGCACCTCACCAGGCCCCGCACCCGGCCTGCCATCCACCCCTACCACATCACCGGGCCCCGGGACAACCAACCCCCTACCCACGGAGGGGAGAAATAACAACAAAGCTGCTCCCTGTCACCGCTCCCAGGATCCCCGTCCAGAGCAGCGGTGGTGTCCACACAATCACCACAACCGTGGGTGGCGTCACAGACAATAAATCCCCAAAACCAATCCCCTTTTCACTCACGGGCGAGGAGCGCCGCTCGAGTCCCCGGGATCCAGCCCATCACTCGAGCCACCGAGCAGCAGAGGCCGCAGCAGCAGCGGCAGCCGGACCCGAGCAGTGGGAGAGCGCAGCGTCCCCTCCTCCGCCCGCGACACACATGTGCTATCAAATCGCTGCAGAATATTCAGCAGGTACGTGCAAACAAGGCCTTACGTAAGAAAGGTGAACACTGCTGATTTTTAAGAAAAGTGCTTGGGCTTCCGAACACAAATCTGATTGAACAAGGCTAGTGCGGAATTTAAAATTGGTGAACCTTTTTTCCAACAAATTCAATCATCTAGAGATTTCTTCAGTTTGAAATGTAATTAAGAAATTGTAGTTTACAGGAACAGTGGAGGTCAAGAAAAGGTCTGGAAGACCAAGTAATATTTCTGTGAGAGCTGCTTGCAAGATTGCTAGAGAGGCAAATGAGAACCCCTGCTTGACTGCAAAATATTTACAGGAAGATTTAGCAAACTTTGGATTTGTGGTATTCAGAAGAAAACTTCATCCTGCATCCTCATTTTATCTTCAACTTGCTTAACTGTTCACAGTGGGTGCGTAGCTGACATTACACAGCTGACAACAACCCCACAAAATATTACCCCGATTGTCACCGCACCAGGGCAATGGAGAAGAGCCAGATAAAGCACCAGAATTGGTGCATGAAATGTGATGTGCCAATTTTGGGGCCGCTGTGGGATGACATTTTTTGGTTGGGAAGGGGCCAATATCCATTGACCTTTCCAACCTGATAATATTAGCCCCTTGCTTTCTGCTTTACCTTGGCTCGTTATCAAAAGTGTGGGGATGCAAAGGCATTTGTTTAAATTATTTTTTTTATTTATTTAGTTCCCAGCAGTGGCCTGGGAGTCAGTGATGCATCCTGGCATCTTCCCCATGCTGTCTCCATCTCCATCTGACACTACATGCTCTTGTGGGTTTAGATACATGTATATAAAATCAAACACATTCACTGTTCTACATTTCACTTTATATATCTATATATATAATTGCCTTATTCTGTCTGTCTGTCTGTCTGTCATGCTCCAAAATTGTGTCACGGTGACAGTGTCACCGTGACATGTCCTTACGGTGACACAAAGCTGATTGGCCGCTGGGTTCGCCATGGCCCCGCCCCCCCACACGGATTGGCCTCTCGCCCCGGCACCCTGCAGGCATTGGCAACTCGCCCACGCCACGCCCCGCCCCCCTCACGCAATAGACGTTAGCTCTGGCCCCCCCCCCCCACCCGCATTGCCCGAACTGACACGGTCACGGAGCCACGAATCCCAGGTGAGTACTGTACTCCCCCCACCTTTCCCCCCTCCCCAACGGGAGCCCACATCAGCGTACGCCGCCGCCGTATGCTGGTGTGGGCTCCCGTGCGAGCGGGGGACGTGTTGCGCTGGTAACCATGCTTGCATAGTTACCAGTAAATCAAGGTCCTGCAGCGGCGCGACTTCCACACGCACAAACATAACAGCACACACACACGCATACACACACATCAGATCGCACTCACTCTCACAAACACCTCACACACACCTCACACACCTCACACACCTCACACACACATCGCATCCACATACTCACAGCATCCGGCGATATCGCTTGCTTCTCGGCCTCGATACTGTGCTGTTGTGATCTTCCAGGACCTGACGGAGGATCACATGGCCAGAGGCATGTGGTATGTCCGGATGTTGTGAGTATCAGCGCGTATGTGCGATATCGTCAGTGTCTGTGAGTGGATGCGATCGGGTGTGTGTGAGTGGATGCGATCGGGTGTGTGTGAGTGGATGCGATCGGGTGTGTGTGAGTGGATGCGATCGGGTGTGTGTGAGTGGATGCGATCGGGTGTGTGTGAGTGGATGCGATCGGGTGTGTGTGAGTGGATGCGAGGGGCTGAGGCTGGGGACAGAGAGGGGCTGAGGCTGGGGACAGAGAGGGGCTGAGGCTGGGGACAGAGAGGGGCTGAGGCTGGGGACAGAGAGGGGCTGAGGCTGGGGACAGAGAGGGGCTGAGGCTGGGGACAGAGAGGGGCTGATGCTGCGGGTAGAGAGGCTGATGCTGGTGCAGCATGGGGGATGGATTACAATGGGGGGTGCGCAGCATGGGGGATAGAGCACGTTTGGGAGTGCGCAGCATGGGGAATGGAGCACGTTTGGGAGTGCGCAGCATGGCGGATGGAGCACGTTTGGGAGTGCGCAGCATGGCGGATGGAGCACGTTTGGGAGTGCGCAGCATGGCGGATGGAGCACGTTTGGGAGTGCGCAGCATGGCGAATGGAGCACGTTTGGGAGTGCGCAGCATGGCGGATGGAGCACGTTTGGGAGTGCGCAGCATGGCGGATGGAGCACGTTTGGGAGTGCGCAGCATGGCGGATGGAGCACGTTTGGGAGTGCGCAGCATGGCGGATGGAGCACGTTTGGGAGTGCGCAGCATGGCGGATGGAGCACGTTTGGGAGTGCGCAGCATGGCGGATGGAGCACGTTTGGGAGTGCGCAGCATGGCGGATGGAGCACGTTTGGGAGTGCGCAGCATGGCGGATGGAGCACGTTTGGGAGTGCGAAGCATGGCGGATGGAGCACGTTTGGGAGTGCGCAGCCTGGCGGATGGAGCACGTTTGGGAGTGCGCAGCATGGCGGATGGTGCACGTTTGGGAGTGCGCAGCATGGCGGATGGTGCACGTTTGGGAGTGCGCAGCATGGCGGATGGTGCACGTTTGGGAGTGCGCAGCATGGCGGATGGTGCACGTTTGGGAGTGCGCAGCATGGCGGATGGAGCACGATGGGAAGTGCGCAGCATGGGAGATGGAGCACGATGGGGAGTGCGCTGCATGGGGGATGGAGCACGATGGGAAGTGCACAACACACCACACACAAACACGCACTGCACAACACACCACACACACACACACACACTGGGAACCACAAACAACTGCCCTACACAGACACCTACACACACAGACAACGCTGCACACACACAACACCCAACACACAAACACCGCGGCACACACAAATATACGCACATACCGCACAACACACACATTGCACAAAACATACCTACCCCCAAAACACACCACACACACACAAACCGCGCAACACACAACGCTACAGACACACAGCGCTCCACAAACAGCGCAACACACATACAACACCGCTCTCACCCCCGTCACACCCAGACAACACCCAGAACATGTACAGCGCCTACACAAACACTTGGTAACTACACACAACATATATATATATATATATATATAACAAAAATCATACATGAACTACACAATACGTACATTCTAGAATACCCGATGCGTAGAATCGGGCCACCTTCTAGTTCATTAATAATTATATATTTTTTTTATTGTTGCAACACATCATAAAGTCATCCTTTCACACTCTTTTCATTTCCCCTCTCCGGTCGAGTAAAATTAACCCTTTCACACCCTACTTCCTTTTTTCTTCCCCTTTTTTTCATCCTTTTTTTTCATTCTTTCACTTGTGTTTTTTTTTTTGTTTTACTCCTTCCTGCTTTTTCCACGTGACGCTTAGTCACTGGTTGGCTGACGTCATTTTTGTATACGTGGCACCTCTCTTTAGTGGTATATATGTATCTCCTGGTAGCAGCAATGTATTATGCTGTTCTTTTCCTTGTCCTGATGAAGAAGGCGGATATGCCTTTGAAACGCATTGACCTGTCCTAAATAAACAAAAGAATTCATCATATCGTCTGGCATCGTGGTTTTTAGCGCAGCGTGAACCCGACTTTCCTACGCACCGTTTGTTTTTCCACTGCATCATCGGGGCTGCAGCTTGACCACCTCTGCATTCATTTTATGCCTTCATAGGAGTTGTGCCTGTCACAACTACCGCAGGTGAGCACCTGTCCTATCTCCTACACCCGCAGTGTTATCAGATAAGACCCTATGTGCGCTTTCTCTCCACAGCTTCTCTGACATCCATCCATTTTAGTGTTTTTCCTGCCACCCCATCCCTCTTGTTAGGTTCTTCTGGTAAACTTGCCTATCACTAAGGACCCCATGTGGTCTGAAATGCGTAAGTGTACGCCATATTTTTATTCACACCATTGCACTTTAAAAAAAAATTACCGTAATATGAAGAAATAAACGGATTTTTTATTCCTGTGGATTTTGGTGCTGGCTGTTTTTTCTATTTTCCATTTGTCCGGATGTGGTCTCCGCTTCTAAGCCGTGCATCAGTGGAGCTTTGAACCAACTAAGGGGTAGGCTGAATATTTTTTTCTTTTGTTCTGCTCGAGTGCCCTATTGATTTCCATAATACCTATTACTCAAATCGAGCCCATCCGAGCTTCCAATCTCCTCGATTCAAGTAACAAGCACTCGAGCATTTTAGTGCTTGCTCACAACTACTGAGAATAAATTACACACAGGTGGACTCAATTTACTAATTTGTTTCTTTTACACTTCACAAAAACATGCTACTTTGTGTTGGTATAGCACATAAAATCACAATAAAATACAATTAAGTTTATGGTTGTAATGTGAAAAAAAATGAGTAAAAGTTCATGGAGTATGAATACTTTTTCAAGCCACTGTATAATGTATATGAAAACCGTGAAACTTTTCAATGCTGCACTTGCAGTTTTCTCAGCGTCTCCCGCTGTGCCAACAAACAGAGTTTGCTAGGGTGAATTACATTCAGGGAAATGTAATCTGTACACCAAGCACTGTACAGTAACCTGATGTTGGAAGAACTAAAGCCGGTCATAGAGTACATATTAGATATCCGTCAAGATAGCCAATCCTAGTTTAGCTGCTAGAGGTGTGTCTGTCAATACTCCTTACACCTCTAGCAGAAATTTAGATATCCATGTCCTCCAGGCTATGCATACAATTTTTTGTAGATTGACAGTGCCAGTTTGGAAAATTTACAAATACTACACAGTAAGTAAGAATTTTTTTATCTCATAGCTTTCTCAGGCCTTATTTGCCTTATGTTAGTGCAAGGAGGCATTGGCATAGCTACGAGCTGCAAAGCCTAAACGGTCACGTAAAGCCAAGGCAGTCTGCCAACTCAGGAAAGGTACACACCCAAGCTCCTAATGCTGGACTGGCCAATTGGAGAACAAGTGAATCCCACAGTAGGCCCCTATATAATAATAATAATCATTTTATTAATTTATATAGCGCTATTAATTCCACAGCGCTTTACATACATTTGCAACACTGTCCCCATTGGGGCTCACAATCTAGAGTCCCTATCTGTATGTCTTTGGAGTGTGGGAGGAAGCCCACGCAAACACGGGGAGAACATACAAATTCCTTGCAGATGGTGTCCTTGGTGAGATTTGAACCCAGGACCCCAACGCTGCAAGACTGCAGTGCTAACCACTGAGCCACCGTACCGCCCTATATAAGAAGTAGTTGTCACAACACACTTGATACACTACAAACAGGGGTGGGTAATTAATTTTCCCGAAGGGCTACATGAGAGACCTTGCCTAGTGTGGAGTGCCAAATCAATAGGCTGAAATTTATTTTTCTCAATTTTAACATTAACATATTCATCATAAATATTATTTTATAGTGATATTAATTGTATCACTTAATATTGCATAATCAAATATGTTGACATCCCCCTATATACAGAATGAGCCCACACACAGCCCCCCAATATACAGTTTGAGCCTTCACACAGGCCCCTACATACAGTTTGAGTCTCCACATAACCTTCTATATACAGTATCAGGCCACCCACAGCCCCCCTATATACAGCATAAGCCTCCACATAACTCCTTACATACAATATGAGCCCCTACATAGCTCCTATATATAGTATGAGCCCCCACATAGCCACTCTATATATTGTATGAGCCCCCACATAGCCTGTTAAATACAGCATGAGCCCACATATAGGCCCTCTATATACAGTGTGAGACCCACATAGCTACTCTATATACTGTTTGAGTCTCCAGATAGCCCCTCTATATACATTCTCAGCCCCTATATACAGTGTGAGTCCCCACATTGCCCCTCTATATATAATGTGAGCCCCCACATAACCACTCTATATAGCATCCCCCCATATAGCATCTCTATATATAGTATGACCCCCACATAGCCTCCTATACACATTTAGAGCCCCACATAGCTTCCTCCTAAATACAGTGTGAGCCCCCACATAACCTCCTATACAGTGCTGGCCAAAAGTATTGGCACCCCTGCAATTCTGTCAGATAATACTCTTTGGTATTATTATCTTCATTTAATTTGTCTTCAATGAAAAAAATAAAAAAAAAATTGTCATAGAGCCAAATTGGATATAATTCCACACCAAACATAAAAGGGGTGGACAAAAGTATTGGCACTGTTTGAAAAATCATGTGATGCTTCTCTAATTTGTGTAATTAACAGCACCTGTAACTTATCTGTGGCACCTAACAGGTGTTCGCAATAACTAAATCACACTTGCAGCCAGTTGACATGGATTAAAGATGCCTCAACCTCTGTCCTGTGTCCTTGTGTGTACCACATTGAGCATGGAGAAAAGAAAGAAGACCAAAGAACTGTCTGAGGACTTGAGAATCCAAATTGTGAGGAAGCATGAGCAATCTCAAGGCTACAAGTCCCTCTTCAAAGACCTGAAAGTTCCTGTGGCTACGGTGCGCAGTGTCATCAAGAAGTTTAAAGCCCATGGCACTGTGGCTAACCTCCCTAGATGTGGAAGGAAAAGAAAAATTGACGAGAGATTTCAACGCAAGATTGTGCGGATGGTGGATAAAGACCCTCGACTAACATCCAAACAAGTTCAAGCTACCCTGCAGTCTGAGGGTACAACAGTGTCAACCCGTACTATCTGTCGGCGTCTGAATGAAAAGGGACTGTATAGTAGGATACCCAGGAAGACCCCACTTCTTACCCAGAGACATAAAAAAGCCAGGCTGGAGTTTGCCAAATCTTACCTGAGAAAGCCTAAAACATTTTGGAAAAATGTTCTCTGGTCAGATGAGACAAAAGTTGAGCTTTTTGGGAAAAGCCATCAACATAGAGTTTACAGGGAAAAAAAAGAGGCATTCAAAGAAAAGAACACGGTCCCTACAGTCAAACATGTCGGAGGTTCCCCGATGTTTTGGGGTTGCTTTGCTGCCTCTGGCACTGGACTGCTTGACTGTGTGCATGGCATTATGAAGACTACCAACAAATTTTTCAGCATAATACAGGGCCCAGTGTGAGAAAGCTGGGTCTCCCTCAGAGGTCATGGGTCTTCCAGCAGGACAATAACCCAAAACACACTTCAAAAAGCACTAGAAAATGGTTTGAGAGAAAGCACTGGAGACTACTAAAGTGGCCAGTAATGAGTCCAGACCTGAATCCCATAGAACACCTGTGGAGAGATCTCAAAATGGCAGTTTGGAGAAGGCACCCTTCAAATCTCAGGGACCTGGAGCAGTTTGCCAAAGAAGAATGGTCTAAAATTCCAGCAGAGCATTGTAAGAAACTTGTTGATGGTTACCGGAAGCGGTTGTTTGCAGTTATTTTGGCTAAAGGTTGTGCAAACAAGTATTAGGGTAAGGGTGCCAATACTTTTGTCTGGCCTATTTTTGGAGTTTTGTGTGAAATGATCAATGATTTGATTTTTGTTTCATTCTCTTTTGTGTTTTTTCATTGCAAGCAAAATAAATGAAGTTAATAATACCAAAAAATTTGTGATTGCAATCATTTTCAAGAAGAAACTGAGTATTATCTGACAGAATTGCAGGGGTGGCAATACTTTTGGCCAGCACTGTATACTTTATGAGCCCTCACATAGTCTAATATATACTTTATGAGCCCCCATGCAGCCTCCTATATACATTATGATCCCCACTTAGCCTCATATATTGTCAGGGCCAGGTGGACGGGCAGACCCAGGAGGTGGATCCACTGGGCCGAACTCCTAGATGGTGGTAAGGGGTCCGGTAGCTGAAGCACTATAGGCAGCAGAACAGTCCGTGCATACGAGTATAACGGAGAAGTCCCTGGGACCACGGAGTCACTGATGGTAGTCCGGGTGACGCAGCTCAGGTTCGGAAGCCGAGAAGATGTCAGGCGGGGTCCGGAACCTTTGGAGCGAGATGACGGGTCACCGCAGGGATCCGAGATGGTACGGACTGTCAGGATGGCAGATGGACAGCGTTCGGGGTTCGGGATTCGGCAGGACCGGATGGCGAGGCAGGCACGGCTCTACAAGAGAGATAGGTGAGTATATCATAGAGACACCAGGAGACCTGACTCCTAGCTTAAGAAACACGAAGATCAGGCCCCGCCCCCTTGGACATTAAACCCCTTTATACCCTGTACCTGTTTGCATCATTTCCTGTTAATGGACGCTGGCCCTTTAAGAAAGGGTCAATGACCGCGCGCGCGCCCTAATGCGCATGCGCGCGGCCCGAGTGCCAGAAGCCAGAGCAGGAAGCTGCGAGGAGGAAGCAGCAGGGACGGGCTGGGGCTGAGAAGCCGACGGGCGCCGGGAGCGGGGGCCAGGACGCCGGGGACGCGCCGGCAATGGATGCTGGAGAGCGGGGAGCGGCTGTGACCGGACCAAGGAACCGGGAAGCGAGGCAGGGGAGCCGGGGAGCGTGACAGGTGAGCCGGAGGGCAGCGCAGGGGACCCGGGGAGCGTGACAGTACCCCCCCACCACGCCCCCCTCCCCGCAACCGGGACAGGAAGGCACGGATCAGCGGAGTACCCACATTCTCCCGGGGCTCCCAGGACCTATCCTCAGGACCATACCCTGCCCAGTCCACCAGGAAGAACTGTCGACCCCGTACGGTCTTCATGGCCACGATATCCCTTACCGCATAGATGTCGTCATCGGCAATAGGAGGAGGAGCCGAACTGGCAGCAGCGGAGAAGGGACCAAGGACAACCGGCTTGAGCAGGGAGACGTGGAAGGAATTGGGTATCCTCATCGTGGCCGGGAGCTGTAGCTTGAAGGAGACCTCATTGATCTTGTTGAGGACTTTAAACGGCCCGATGTAGCGAGGACCCAGCTTGTAGGATGGTATCTTCAATCGGACGTACTTGGAAGCAAGCCAGACTAGATCTCCAGGAGAGAAACACGGAGGTTCCAGACGTCTCTTGTCTGCGTGTCTCTTCATCCGCAGGGAAGCACGCCCAAGGGACGCCTTGACAGAGTCCCAAATGGTAGCGAAGTCACGGGCTACAGTATCAGCAGCAGGGACATCCGAAGAAGGGGATACAGGCAATGGGACGGAGGGCTGAAGTCCGTAAACGACATGGAAGGGAGAGCTGGAGGACGACTCACTGATGTGGTGGTTATGGGAGAATTCAGCCCAAGGAAGAAGCGTGGACCAGTCGTCGTGATGGGCGTTGACATAGTGACGTAAGAAGGAGGTCAAGATTTGATTGACCCTCTCCACTTGGCCATTAGACTGAGGATGGTAGGCAGAAGAAAAGTCCAGAGTCACTCCCAGATGTTTGCAGAGCGCCCTCCAGAAGCGGGAGGTGAACTGAGTTCCTCTGTCGGATACGATGTGTGATGGAAAGCCATGCAAGCGGAAGATGTGATGTATATAGGCGTCCGCGAGTTCCTGAGCAGAGGGCAGTCCAGCCATAGGGACGAAATGAGCCATTTTAAAGAACCGATCCACCACGACCCATATGACTGTGTGTCCGGAGGACAATGGCAAGTCCGTAATAAAGTCCATCGCTATGTGTTGCCACGGAACTGAGGGTATCGGCAGAGGCAGAAGACAGCCATATGGCAGGTGTTTGGGCGTCTTGTTCCTGGCACAAGAGGAGCAGGCAGAGACAAAAGCAGCGACGTCCGTGCGAAGGGATGGCCACCAGTAATGACGTACAATCGCACCCCATGTTCTCTTCTGGCCAGCATGACCGGCTGTTTTCGAGGCATGACCCCAGTGTAACACTTTTTGCCTGTCAGTATCAGAGACATAGGTCTTCCCGGGCGGTATCTGGGCCAGGGTGACAGGAGCCACCGGAATGATTTTGCTAGGACAGATGATGGGTTGGGTAGTCTCCTCCTCCTGCTCCATGGGCATGAAAGACCTGGACAAGGCATCAGCGCGTACATTCTTGTCCGCGGGTTGGAAATGGAGCTGGAAATCAAACCTGGCAAAGAATAAGGACCACCTGGCTTGCCGTGGGTTCAGTCGCTGAGCGGACCGCAGGTATTCCAGGTTCTTGTGGTCCGTGTAAATAATCACGGGGTACACTGCTCCGTCCAGAAGGTAGCGCCATTCCTCCAGAGCCAGTTTGACTGCCAATAGCTCTCGGTCACCGATGGTGTAGTTGCGTTCAGGCGCTGAGAAGCTCTTGGAGAAGAAACCGCAAGTCACCATCTTCCCAGAGGAGGACTTCTGCATGAGCACTGCTCCGGCTCCCGAGGAGGAGGCATCCACCTCCAAGGTGAACTGGCGGTTTAACTCCGGACGGTGGAGTACAGGAGAGGAGGCAAATGCCCGCTTCAGAGAGCCAAACGCGGCGTCGGCCGCAGGTGACCAGTCCTTTGGATTAGCCTCCTTCTTGGTCAAAGCGGAGAGAGGAGCAGTCAGAGCAGAGAAGTGAGGGATAAACTGGCGGTAGTAGTTGGCGAATCCCAGGAAACGTTGGATTGCCTTCAGTCCAGAAGGAGGAGGCCAGTTGAGAATGGAGGAGACCTTCTTTGGATCCATCTGCAGTCCGGTATCAGAGATGATGTACCCCAGGAAGGGGAGAGAAGACTGCTCAAAGACACACTTCTCGTACTTGGCGTACAGACGATTCTCTCTCAGTCTTTGTAGAACCAGCTGCACGTTCTCTCTGTGGGTCTGGAGGTCCGGAGAGAAGACAAGGATGTCATCCAGATACACTACCACACAGACGTAGAGAAGGTCCCGGAAAACGTCGTTCACCAGTTCTTGAAAGACGGCTGGGGCGTTACACAGGCCGAAGGGCATCACGCAGTATTCATAGTGCCCATCGCGAGTATTGAACGCGGTCTTCCATTCGTCCCCAGAGCGGATGCGTACCAGATTGTAAGCACCCCGAAGATCCAGCTTGGTGAACACACGAGCTCCTCTAAGCCAGTCAAACAATTCGGGGATGAGCGGCAGAGGGTACTTGTTTTTTACGGTGATTTGATTCAATCCCCGGTAATCTATGCATGGGCGTAAGTCGCCCTCTTTCTTCTTGACGAAGAAGAAGCCTGCTCCAGCAGGAGAGGAGGATCTCCGAATGAATCCCCTTGCCAGGCTCTCTGTGATGTAAGTAGACATGGCCCTTGTTTCGGCTGGAGACAATGGATATATCCGTCCTCGAGGTGGTGTTGTTCCTGGGAGCAGGTCGATGGCACAATCGTAAGGACGATGTGGCGGAAGTACCTCAGATTCTTTTTTATCAAAGACGTCTGCGAAGGACCAATAGGCCGAGGGCAGTCCCGGTAGGTTCTCTGGAACCGGAGGTCGTCGGATGGGTTGTATGGTCTTCAGACACTTCTCATGGCACGAAGAGCCCCATCGGGTGATTTCGCCAGTGCCCCAGCTGACTGATGGTTCGTGTGTCCGCAACCAGGGAAGTCCCAGCAGGATTTGATGGGACATGTGTGGAAGGACGTAGAGAGCGATGTTCTCGGTGTGCAGGGCACCGATACGCAGTTCGACCGGCCTGGTGATCCAGGAGATGGTGTCAGAGAGGGGTCTTCCATCCACAGAGGCAATCACTAGGGGCTTGTCGAGTGGAGTAACAGGCACCTGGTACTTGTCCACCGTGGCCTGCTGGATGAAATTGCCTGCTGCCCCAGAATCGAGGTATGCCTCAGCCGTGAACCGCGTCTCTCCCGTTGTCACTTGCACAGTCCACGTAACCGGGTCTGAGAGAGTCCCAGCACCTAGGGTGGCCTCTCCTACCAACCCTAGGCTTTGGAGTTTCCCGGCCTCTCTGGACAGGAGCGTAGCAGGTGTGTGCCCTCTCCGCAGTAAAAGCAGAGACCCTTGGCAAGCCGCTCTGCTCGACGTTGTTCAGACTGCCGCACTCGGTCGATCTGCATGGGCTCGTGGACGGGGGCCCCAGCTGTCGATGACTGAAGTACGGAGGGCTTCTGCGGAGGAGAGGAATGCCGTACCGGACGTCTCTCACGGGACACTTCCTTGGATCGCTCCTGAAAGCGAATGTCTACTCGAGTCGCTAGGGCAATCAGGGCATCCAGGGTGGTCGGTACGTCACGACCCGCCAGCTCATCTTTAATTCGCCCCGAGAGTCCTTCCCAGTAGGCGGCGGTTAGGGCCTCGTTGTTCCAGCCGAGTTCCAAAGCCAGGGTGCGAAACCGGATTGCGTATTGACCCACAGTCAGAGTCCCCTGACGTAACCGGAGAAGAGACGAAGCAGACGCGGAGACGCGTCCGGGCTCATCAAAGGTGCCACGGAATGCCTGCAGGAACTCTTGGATGTTCGTGGTCACAGGATCCCCCTTCTCCCACAAGGGGTTCATCCACGCCAGTGCCTCACCCTCTAGATGGGACATGATGAAGGCGACCTTGGCTTGGTCGGAGGCAAACAAATGCGGCAGCTGCGTGAAATGGAGGGAGCATTGGTTTAAGAATCCCCTGCAGGTCTTGGGGTCTCCGGCGTACCGGGGTGGTGAGGCCAAACGAAGTCTGGAAGTATCTGAAGAAGTCGCCACAGGAGCTGGAGCCGTGGCTTGACTAGTGGAAGCCCGGGATGTTGAAGACGTAACTGCTGCTTGTAGCGTGTTCAGGCGGGCGTCCACAGAAGACATGAATTGCAGCATGCGGGTCTGAGTCTCACGTTGGCGTTGGAGTTCCTCCTGTACGGCTGCTAGTGCTGCAGCGGGATCCATGGCCTGATCTTACTGTCAGGGCCAGGTGGACGGGCAGACCCAGGAGGTGGATCCACTGGGCCGAACTCCTAGATGGTGGTAAGGGGTCCGGTAGCTGAAGCACTATAGGCAGCAGAACAGTCCGTGCATACGAGTATAACGGAGAAGTCCCTGGGACCACGGAGTCACTGATGGTAGTCCGGGTGACGCAGCTCAGGTTCGGAAGCCGAGAAGATGTCAGGCGGGGTCCGGAACCTTTGGAGCGAGATGACGGGTCACCGCAGGGATCCGAGATGGTACGGACTGTCAGGATGGCAGATGGACAGCGTTCGGGGTTCGGGATTCGGCAGGACCGGATGGCGAGGCAGGCACGGCTCTACAAGAGAGATAGGTGAGTATATCATAGAGACACCAGGAGACCTGACTCCTAGCTTAAGAAACACAAAGATCAGGCCCCGCCCCCTTGGACATTAAACCCCTTTATACCCTGTACCTGTTTGCATCATTTCCTGTTAATGGACGCTGGCCCTTTAAGAAAGGGTCAATGACCGCGCGAGCGCCCTAATGCGCATGCGCGCGGCCCGAGTGCCAGAAGCCAGAGCAGGAAGCTGCGAGGAGGAAGCAGCAGGGACGGGCTGGGGCTGAGAAGCCGACGGGCGCCGGGAGCGGGGGCCAGGACGCCGGGGTCGCGCCGGCAATGGATGCTGGAGAGCGGGGAGCGGCTGTGACCGGACCAAGGAACCGGGAAGCGAGGCAGGGGAGCCTGGGAGCGTGACAGGTGAGCCGGAGGGCAGCGCAGGGGACCCGGGGAGCGTGACATATATACAGCATGAGCCCAAATATTGTCTCCCATATACATTTCTGAGCCCTCACATAGCCTCATTCATACATTTCTGAGCCCCCATAGAGCTTCCTATATACATTTCTGAGCCACATAGCTCCCTATATATGTGGCGCTCTGGACTAGCCAGGTCGTCACAGGTAACACACACACACCCCCACCCCCACTAGACAGTAACATTAGCCAAACACAAAATCCTTGTTGCCTCCCTCCAGGGTCTGATGTCCACACCAGGTGGGGCGGAGCCAAGCGGTTGGCCCCACCCACCGAGGAGTTCACAGGCCTGGAAGCGGGAAAGTGACAGTTCAGTGGAGGAGTTCAGTTTAGGAGGTTGAAGTGAGAGGAGTAAAGTGGAGAGTGTCTGGGTTTGTGGCCCAGGCACTGACAACAAGGTTGGCAGACGGTGGTGGCCGTCTACAGGAGTGGTGAATCAACGCGGAACCGTAGGTCGGGCGGTGGCCCGCCGGTACCGACCGGGGAGCGAAGTGAAGCCAGCACACACAGGCAGGGCCCTTGGACCCCGACTAGGCTTGGAGTCGCCGTCAACAGTCAAATCGGAGTGTGACAGGAACCCCAGGAGTTTCCTAACAGCCAAAGACCCGTTAGAAGGCAACCGTCCGCACCGTGAGGGTATACAGCTACCGCCTAAGGCTAGAGACCCAAGGGCCAGTGCCTGCGGGCAAACGGGCTCCTCCGGCATCCATACACCGGGGAGTGGACTACCGTTGGGGACCCATCGTAGTCAAAACAGTACACAAAGGTGCAGGGAAAGACAGCCGCCATCCCCTGTCCGGGGAGAGACACTGCAGCCGGCTGCGGAACCCGTCCATCCAGCCGTTTGGTTTACTGGAGACTTTGTGAATCTCTTGCTGAGTGAGTACACCCGTGCCATCCGGCACCGCGCCGCGCTCTCCCTGCGACCCTGCACCTCACCTACCCTGCCTCCCCGTCTCACCACTGGGCCCCGGGACCACCGACCCCTACCCACGGAGGGGGAAAACAACATCCCAGCTGCTCCCTACCATCGCTCCCGGGATCCCCGTCACCAGCAGCGGTGGTGCCCATCTTCACCACGACCCGTGGGTGGCGTCACGGACTAAATCCCCCAAACCAACCACCCTTTTCACTCACGGGCGAGGAGCGCCGCTCGAGTCCCCGGATCCGGCCCACCGCTCGAGCCACCGAGCAGCAGCCGCAGCAGCGCCGGACCTGAGCGTTAGCGAGCGCAGCGTCCCCTCCGCCCGCGACATATACTTGAGTATCATATAGTCTCCTATATATAATATGAGTCCCCACAGTCTTCTAAATACAGCATGAACCCCCACAAAGCCTCTTATATACATTTATGAGCCCAACACAGCCTCCTATATACATTATGAGCCCCACTTAGCCTCATATATTGAGTATGAGCCCCACATAGACTCCTATATATAGTATAAGACCCACATAGCCTTTTAAATAAAACATAAGCCCACACATAGCCTCCTATATACTTTATGAGCCCGCTAATAGCCTCCTATATATTTTATGAGCCCCATATTTCCTCCTATATAATTTGAGCCCCACATAGCCTTCTAAATACAGCAAGAGCCCCCACATAGCCTCCTAAATACAGCATGAGGCCCCATATTGCCTGCTGTATACTTTCTGAGCCCTCAAATAGCCTCCCATAATGAGGAAAAAAACCAAAACATCACATATTCATCTCACTTTCTTTTCCTTAGCTCTCTGCTCCGGCCTTCGGTGCACTGACTTTCCGCACAGCACACACGATGATGTGACATCATCATGTATGCTGTCCCTCTTACTGATTGGTAAACAATAAGGATAAAAAAATAATCAGGTTCAATGCTGCGCTAGAAACCACATGAATCCAAGGATGTGTATTAAAAACCTTTTCTTTATTTCTGCAGGTCAACACATTTCAAAGACATATCCGTCTTCTTCATCAGGACACAAGAATCTTGTGTCCTGATGAAGAAGACGGATATGTCTTTGAAATGCGTTGACCTGCAGAAATAAAGAAAAGGTTTTTAATACACATCCTTGGAATCAGAATAACTTGAGGATGTAGGGCACTACAGCGCAGGGCTATGTAGTGGAGCCGTACTCACAGGTTCCAGCGATCAGCTGTTCCAAGACTTAGCTTTGCAGTCCCAGGTGGAGCTCTGCTGGTAACCTTGTCAAGATCAGGAAAATTCAAATATGAGAAGAAAGCAACAACTCACTCTGGTAGATGGCGAATTTTTTATTCTGCCAGTGCAGACATTAACACGGAACAATGGGATAGAGGGGGGTGCGGGGGCGACAGACGGACGACAGGCATTTTGCGCTGTGGCTAGCGCTTTGACGAGTCCTAGCGCAGCATTGAACCTGATTCTTTTTTTATCCTTATTGTTCACCATTTTTTTCGGGGCTGCTGCTGACCACTTTTCATATATGTGCTTCAAGGAGTTGTGCCTGTCACAACTTCAGCAGGTGAGTGTGCCTTTGGCACCTTATTTGTAAAATCTCATAACTGGTAAGACCGTATGTGCGCTTTCTTTTCCACAGACAAATACATTTTCATACTGATTGGTGGAAGATGGAGCCAACGACTCTTGCTCCACCAATGTTGTATTCACCTCTGTCTGCATCCTGAGGATGCAGATAGCAGGGGTATTGAGTGGCAGGAAGCAGTGGGGGCAGCTTGGCAGTGGTGGAGGGCATGGTGTGGCCCGCGGTCCACTGTTTTCAGCCCTTCAGCTGTCTCAGTCTGTGTTGCAGTCTGATGAACCCATGTTGTTGGGGGGTGCCTCCTTTTATTCTAGGTCGCACACAGGTCGACCGTGGGATGGGTGGCTGTTTCTATTGTGGTCACAAGGGTCATTATATTGAGGTTTGTCCTAAAACCATAATTCCATCTAAAAAGCCAGCTCCCCCAGGTCACCTTGAGGGAGGCAATCTGGGTGGAAAGACTTTCTCCATTTCCCCCTCTTTTCGGCTAATGATTTTCCGGGACAATGATGGAATACACCTCCCACTCCTCAGGATAATACTAGGTCTCACTTTTCCTCCAATCCTACTCCTGAGTGTATGGTCCACTGCCAGTCTCCTTAAGGGTCCCAGCATGACTGGAGTAAAGCTTTGAACTCCCAGACACTTGGAGGGAAACCACTCAGGTAGTTGATTACGTTCACATGCCAGTTAAGATTAACCTGGTACCTTGATGGTTAAAGGGCCTAGCCACTAAAGTCCTGTCTTCTGCCTCCTATTGTCTGGGCCACTCCTAGAGGATCAGTCTCTCGTCTTAATGCTGTTCACACTATGTGTCAACACTCGAGGTTCACGCTATCTTGTCATATGTCTCTTCTCCTTTTGTTGCCACAAACCACCCACTGTATGCGACCTTCTCAACCGACAAATTATATGTCTGTCATTTTCGATCACTAGGTCTTCACTGAATCTTCCAGAATGAACTATCACTCTCCCTTTCAATCGACCCCACAGATGATGGGCAAGTTCCAAGTCTTAACTGTTACTGACTCTACAGTCTGGCAACTTCTTAAACTTCCTAAACAAGTACTATGCAACATGTTACACATACAGTGCTTACTATACACTATACCTTACATAATACATTACTCACAAATGCATTACAGTTAGAGATGTGGACTAGAGCAATTTCGTGTTTTCTGGGTTCAGCGGGACTTTAGATAAAGTTCAATTTGTGACCTGGACTTGGCCTGAACTTAATCGCAGAGCCTGAACCCCCTCTAAAGTTAATGTTTGGGCAGTTTGGCTTTCCACCCACATATAGCCAGCCATAAACAGAGCATTTCCGGGTGAGAAGGGGGAGGGTTTTTTTTTTTTTTTTTTTACACACTACATCCAAAAACATTGTTTTTACCCCGATTGTGAGCCCTTCAGAGACTGCAAGCAGCTTCCACTGGGTTGCGCACCGAGTGTACCCAAGCACCCTGATGCTCAATCGAGTGGTTAGCATAAGTACAGCACCTGAGCTTTGAATGCGGACACTTATTTATTTTAAAAGTACGTGTTGGGTACCAATCCTGAACTGTACAGTTCGGATTCGAACATTTGTAATTACGGTACATTACATCAGAATTCACATTACATAATTATTCATAAAAGATGCAGAATATTGTTCAAATTACACAACATAATACAATGACACAATTGGTGTCTTCAGGGGCAGAAACGTGACAGCAGTAGCCTACTAATCATACACCAGCAAACTGACAGAAAACACAGGAATGAGTGTGGAATAGCTTTATTAAAAGACATTTTTCTTGTAAAATTGGACATCATCAAGATCTACCTTGTAACTCCTATATTTTTTTTCTAACGCTTCTGAGGATTGCATGAGTTTATCTACTGAGTTGAGAACACGTAGAAATGCCTTATTTTAGCATCTTATTTTTACTTACTGGAATCACTATACTTAGAATTCTCTGTGATTTAGTCATCGTTTGTAGTGAGATGCGTCACTAATGTAGGTAGCTACAGACAAGATACAGGATAATACTGGGAAGTCCCAATATACTGGTCTAACAGGAATGATGCAAAATAAATAAAGGGAAGGTTATGTTAGTGGCAATGAGAATAATCAGCGTCATATCTCATAGATATGTTATGGTGAGAATTTTGGGTCTTCCTGGGACATATTGTAATCAGTATGCTGTTCGTTAGGCATTTGTGTAGATCCACAGATTCGAGCACATAGACAAATCTATCAATACCCTCACAAGTATTAATATGTCTCTATGATTTATTCATCTGACTACGTTTCCACAAGGAGCATTTGGTGAGTTTTTGATGTTAATTATTCGCTGCATGCCTGCATCTACTATTTTTGACTGCGTTTTTAGGTGCTTTTATCGGCTTTGGCCTCTTTTTGCTATGCCATGCTTTAGCTAAAGCTGCTATTTGGATGTTACAAATCTTTATTTATACAGTCAGGTGTGGATTAGTTGCATTAGATGCATTAGTTTTTAATTGGTTTCCACACAGAAATGCACTAAAAATGCACAAGGCTCCATGCGCACACTGTGTTTTTGTCATGTTTTTTGGTGCAGTCTGTTGCCAAAAACTGCATGTCTTTCCTCCCCCATCAAAGTCAATGAGAATTCTGAAACTCTGTGCTTACGTTACTTTTTTTTTTGCTTGCAGTTTTGAGCTGTCTAAAAAACGGTCATTTCTTTGTCCCTTTTTGTCCTGCATTTTTTAGCCCTTCCAGCCATTGATTTCACTTAAAAATCACATGCGACATAATCACGTCAAGACGTATGTTTTTTTAAGCATTTTTTTTTGGCCCAAGGTGCGTTTTTTTTGCCAAATGGGGCAGTTTTGATGTTAGCAACTTTTCTGCAGCGTGTGCGGGAAGTGAGGCATTTTTTACCTGCAGAGTTTCCGCAACTAATGCAATTTCCTGGGAGTAATCAGCAGATAAAACTCATCATAAGCGCAATTAGGCTATGTGCCCACGGGACTCTGTATCTGCGGATTTTTCTGCATCAAATCCGCAGCTTTCCCCCGGAATCCGCACCTTTTCATAGGTGCGGATTTTGTGCAGATTTGACGCGGATTTGATGCGGATTTGACGCGGATTTGACATGGATTTTGTTGCGGATTTTGCGATTTTTTTTTTTTTTTTAATTCAATTGAATAGGCAAAATCCGCACGAAAATCCGCAACAATGATTGACATGCTGCAGATTTTTCCGCACGAAAATCTGTACGATTTCCGCTGCGGAAAAATCCGCAGCGTGGGCACAGCATTTCCCAAATGCCAGAGAAATGGCTGGGGAGTAGCTGTGCTGCAGATTTCTGGAAAATCCGCGGCTTTTCCGCGAGAAATCAGCGGCAAAATCCGCGCATTTTCCGCAGCGTGGGCACAGTATTTATTATTATTATTTATTTATAGAGCACCATTGATTCCATGGTGCTGTAAATGAGAAGGGGGTTACATACAGAACACATATACAAGTTACAATAGACAGACTAGTACAGAGGGAAGAAGGCCCTGCCCTTGCAGGCTTAGGGTATGTGCGCACGTTGCTTTTTACCTGCTTTTTACCTGCTTTTTTGCTGCTTTTTCTTCTGCGCTGTTTAATGCCAAAATGGATGTGTTCTTCTATTCAAGCAAAGTCTATAGGAATTTGGGTTTCTTGTTCACACTATGTTGTTCAAAATGCTGCCTTTTTGTGGCAGAACTTTGGTCAAAAACTCAGCTTTTCAAAGAAGCAACATGTCAATTGTTTTTGCCATTTGGGTTTTGCACTGCAAAGCTGAGTTTTTGACCAAAGTTCTGCCACAAAAAGGCAGCATTTTGAACAACATAGTGTGAACAAGAAACCCAAATTCCCATAGACTTTGCTTGAATAGAAGAACACATCCATTTTGGCATTAAACAGCGCAGAAGAAAAAGCAGCAAAAAAGCAGGTAAAAAGCAACGTGCGCACATACCCTTACAATCTGAGGGTATGTGCGCACGTTGCTTTTTACCTGCTTTTTTGCTGCTTTTTCTTCTGCGCTGTTTAATGCCAAAATGGATGTGTTCTTCTATTCAAGCAAAGTCTATGGGAATTTGGGTTTCTTGTTCACACTATGTTGTTCAAAATGCTGCCTTTTTGTGGCAGAACTTTGGTCAAAAACTCAGCTTTTCAAAGAAGCAGCATGTCAATTGTTTTTGCCATTTGGGTTTTGCACTGCAAAGCTGAGTTTTTGACCAAAGTTCTGCCACAAAAAGGCAGCATTTTGAACAACATAGTGTGAACAAGAAACCCAAATTCCCATAGACTTTGCTTGAATAGAAGAACACATCCATTTTGGCATTAAACAGCGCAGAAGAAAAAGCAGCAAAAAAGCAGGTAAAAAGCAGGTAAAAAGCAACGTGCGCACATACCCTAAAGGATTTTGGGGAGGAGACAGTAGGTGTGGTGGAAGGGGGGGGGTCGGGCGGCGGCTCCGCACGGTGGTCGGGCGGCGGCTCATGCTGCAGATTCGAAATACACACCTCAGGTCAGTTTCAGTTGCTCAAAAAAACCCACATTGGGCATCAGATTTCAATAAATCCCATCCACTTTGCTAGAGCTGTTAATCACTGCATCCTCAAAAACGTATCATGGGTAGTTAACCTGATGCAGACAGAAAAGAGATGTATCATGAATGTCCTGGAACGAATGCAAAATCTCTTGTGGATCCCTTCCTTCCTAACTCAAAACTAGTAACAAAGGCAGCTGCATGGGGGATATACAGTCATATGATAAAGTTTGGGCACCCCTATTAATGTTAACCTTTTTTCTTTATAACAAGTTGGGGTTTTGCAACAGCTATTTCAGTTTCATATATCTAATAACTGATGGACTCAGTAATATTTCTGCATTGAAATGAGGTTTATTGTACTAACAGAAAATGTGCAATCCGCATTTAAACAAAATTTGACCGGTGCCAAAGTATGGGCACCTCCACATAAAAGTGACATTAATATTTTGTAGATCCTCCTTTTGCAAAAATAACAGCCTCTAGTCACTTCCTGTAGCTTTTAATGAGTTCCTGGGTCCTGGATGAAGGTATATTTGACCATTCCTGTTTACAAAACAATTCCAGTTCAGTTAAAGGGGTTATCCGGCTTCTTTGACTATTTCCCTATTGGGCTACATTGGGGCAGGTAAGTAGATAGAGACCACTTACCTGTCCTGCTGTCAGCCCCTCTCCCCCGGCTCAGAGCGGTCATGTGACCGCTCCTGCCGCGATTTTGCTGCTTCCGGACATTTCATGTCAACATGGGCAGGGCCATGTTGACATGCAAATGTGGAACAGCATGTCGCCGCCCTGCTGGGCTGTACAGTGCGATGAGCCCCACCCCCTTCCCTGCACCCTCCCACACATTCCCCCGCACCTCTTACTCTCCAGTAACCTCCCCCTGCACTTGCTGTGGGGTCCGTGACCTGGGGGCGGGGACTGGCGTCGGCTGCCGTGGTGTCAGCGCCAGCACCAGGCCCCCTGCCCAGGATCACACATTCAAATGTACCGGCATCACAGATCACAGATGCCGGTACATTTGAAAGTGCTGATGAGAAGCAGCGCAGCGCTGCTTCTCATCACTGTCCCTCCGGCTGTCTGTGCTCTCTTCAGCACAGCGGTGACGTCACTACTGTGCTGATATGTCCAGAGCACAGACAGCGCGCGAACGTGCAGGAGCGGCGGGGACCATGGACGGGTGAGTATGTACTCCCTACATGTGTTCCCTATGGGGGGGTGCAGAGCCATATGTGTGCGTGTGCAGAGCCATATGTGTGCGTGTGCAGAGCCATATGTGTGCGTGTGCGGTGCAGAGCCATATGTGTGCGTGTGCGGTGCAGAGCCATATGTGTGCGTGTGCGGTACAGAGCCGTATATGTGTGCGGTGCAGAGCCATATGTGTGCGTGTGCGGTGCAGAGCCATATGTGTGCGTGTGCAGAGCCATATGTGTGTGTGTGCAGAGCCATATGTGTGCGTGTGCAGAGCCATATGTGTACGTGTGCAGAGCCATATGTGTGCGTGTGCGGTGCAGAGCCATATGTGTGCGTGTGCGGTGCAGAGCCATATGTGTGCGGTGCAGAGCCATATGTGTGCGGTGCAGAGCCATATGTGTGCGTGTGCGGTGCAGAGCCATATGTGTGCGTGTGCGGTGCAGAGCCATATGTGTGTGGTGCAGAGCCATATGTGTGCATGTGCGATGCAGAGCCATATGTGTGCGTGTGCGGTACAGAGTCATATGTGTGCGTTTGCGGTACAGAGCCATATGTGTGCGTGTGCGGTGCAGAGCCATATGTGTGCATGTGCGGTACAGAGCCATATGTGTGCGTGTGCGGTACAGAGCTATATGTGTGCGGTACAGAGCCATATGTGTGCAGTGCAGAGCATACGTGTGCGGTGCAGAGCCATATGTGTGCGTGTGCGGTGCAGAGCCATATGTGTGCATGTGCGGTACAGAGTCATATGTGTGCGTGTGCGGTACAGAGCTATATGTGTGCGGTACAGAGCCATATGTGTGCGGTGCAGAGCATACGTGTGCGGTGCAGAGCCATATGTGTGCGTGTGCGGATCAGAGCCCGATGTGGGGCTGTTATTTGCAATGCTGTAGTGATACCAGGTCAGGTGCTGGGGAAGAATACTGACAGGGAATGTGTGTGCAGGGGGTGAGGCTGGACACTGGGGTGGGTGGTGACAGCTCTGACTGAGGTTTTGCACAGGAAGTGGTCATGTTTGCTGGATCAGAATGTAAACAAGAGCTGCAGAGAATAAAGGGATAATTCAAGAGGAACAAAAGTTAGAAAACAAAAAATAACAATGTAGGTGTGATTTATATGACAATACAGCACAGATAGACTCAAAAATTTTTGTTAAGCTAATGTCGGACAACGCCTTTAAAGGAGTTGTCAGATATATACTCAAAAATTTTTGTTATGCTAATCTGTGCTGTATTGTCATATAAAACATCCCTACTTTGTTATTTTTTGTTTTCTAACTTTTGTTCCTCTTGAATTATCCCTTTATTCTCTGCAGCTCTTTGTTTACATTCAGCTCCAACAAACTGACCACTTCCTGTGCAAAACCTCCCAGTCAGAGCTGGCACCGCCCGGCCTCAGTGTCCAGCCCCACCCCCTGCTCGCCCCCCGCACACACAGTCCCTGTTAGTATTCTGCCCAGCACTGACCTGTTATCACTACAGCATTGGAAATAACAGCCCCACTTCGGGCTCTGCACCCCACACACACATATGGATCTGCACCGCACATATACATAGAGCTCTGTACCCCACACCACATCGGGCTCTGCACCGCACACACACATCGGGCTCTGCACCGCACACACATGGGGCTCTGCACTGCACACACACATAGGGCTCTGCACCCCACACACACATATGGATCTGCACTGCACACACAGAGCTCTGCACCCTACACCACATCGGGCTCTGCACCGCACACACACATCAGGCTCTGCACCGCACACACACATAGGGCTCTGCACCGCACACACACATCGGGCTCTGCACCGCACACACACATAGGGCTCTGCACCGCACACCACATCGGGCTCTACACCGCACACACACATCGGGCTCTGCATCCCACACCACATCGAGCTCTGCACCGCACACCACATCGGGCTCTGCCCTCCACACACACATCGGGCTCTGCACCTCACACACACATCGGGCTCTGCACCGCACACACACATCGGGCTCTGCACCGCACACACACATCGGGCTCTGCACCGCACACACACATCGGGCTCTGCACCGCACACACACATCGGGCTCTGCACCGCACACACACATCAGGCTCTGCACCGCACACACACATCGGGCTCTGCACCGCACACACACATCGGGCTCTGCACCGCACACACACATCGGGCTCTGCACCGCACACACACATCGGGCTCTGCACCGTACACACACATCGGGCTCAGCACCGCACACACACATAGGGCTCTGCACCGCACACACACATAGGGCTCTGCACCGCACACACACATAGGGCTCTGCACCGCACACACACATAGGGCTCTGCACCGCACACACACATAGGGCTCTGTACCGCACACACACATAGGGCTCTGCACCGCACACCATATCGGGCTCTGCACCTCACACACACATAGGGCTCTGCACCTCACACACACATAGGGCTCTGCACCGCACACACACATCGGGCTCTGCACCGCACACACACATCGGGCTCTGCACCGCACACACATAGGGCTCTGCACCCCACACACACATAGGGCCCTGCACTGCACACACACATAGGGCCCTGCACTGCACACACACATAGGGCTCTGCACCGCACACACACATAGGGTTCTGCACCGCACACACACATATGGCTCTGTACCGCACACACACATAGGGCTCTGCACCGCACACCATATCGGGCTCTGCACCTCACACACACATAGGGCTCTGCACCTCACACACACATAGGGCTCTGCACCGCACACACACATCGGGCTCTGCACCGCACACACACATCGGGCTCTGCACCGCACACACATAGGGCTCTGCACCCCACACACACATAGGGCCCTGCACTGCACACACACATAGGGCCCTGCACTGCACACACACATAGGGCTCTGCACCGCACACACACATAGGGTTCTGCACCGCACACACACATATGGCTCTGTACCGCACACACACATAGGGCTCTGCACCGCACACCATATCGGGCTCTGCACCTCACACACACATAGGGCTCTGCACCTCACACACACATAGGGCTCTGCACCGCACACACACATCGGGCTCTGCACCGCACACACACATCGGGCTCTGCACCGCACACACACATCGGGCTCTGCACCGCACACACATAGGGCTCTGCACCGCACACACACATAGGGCTCTGCACCCCACACACACACATAGGGCTCTGCACCGCACACACACATAGGGCTCTGCACCGCACACACACATAGGACTCTGCACCGCACACCACATCGGGCTCTACACCGCACACACACATCGGTCTCTGCACCCCACACCACATCGGGCTCTGCACCGCACACACACATCGGGCTCTGCACCCCACACCACTTCGGGCTCTGCACCGCACACACACATAGGGCTCTGCACCGCACACGTACATAGGGCTCTGCACCGCACACACACATACGGCTCTGTACCACACACACACATAGGGCTTTGCACCGCACACCATATCGGGCTCTGCACCTCACACACACATCGGGCTCTGCACCGCACACACACATCAGGCTCTGCACCGCACATACACATCGGGCTCTGCACCGCACACACACATCGGGCTCTGCACCGCACACACACATCGGGCTCTGCACCGCACACACACATCAGGCTCTGCACCGCACACACACATAGGGCTCTGCACCGCACACACACATCGGGCTCTGCACCGCACACACACATCGGGCTCTGCACCGCACACACACATCGGGCTCTGCACCGTACACACACATCGGGCTCAGCACCGCACACACACATAGGGCTCTGCACCGCACACACACATAGGGCTCTGCACCGCACACACACATAGGGCTTTGCACCACACATACAAATAGGGCTCGGCACCGCACACACACATAGGGCTCTGCAACCCTCCACACACACACACACACACACACACACACACACACACGGCGCTCTGTACCGACCCCCCCACCATCATTTGCAGTGAACCCCCTACCCCCATAGGGAACACACGTAGGGAATACATACTCACCCCTCCTCGGTCCCCGCAGCTCCTGCACGTTCATCCGCTGTCTGGTCTGGACATATCAGCACAGTAGTGACGTCACCGCTGCACTGAACTGTCAGACACAGACAGTGGGAGTGATGGGAAGCAGCGCTCCCTCTCATCAGTGCTCTCAAATGTATCGGCATATGTGATGCCGGTACATTTGAATGTGCAATCCTGAGCAGGGGGCCCGGTGCTGGCGGTGACACCACAGCAGCCGCAGGCAGGCCCCTCCCCTTAGCTCACGGGTCCCACAGCAGTGCCGGGGTGTAGCGCCTAGTCCCGCCAGGTCCCGAGGGGGGCGCTCTCCCTCACATCTGCCCAGCCCTAGCATGGGCCCCATGTACACTCCCGGTCCCAGTCCCCGGCAGCGACATGCTGCCTCTTACCAGTCCCATGGCTCTGCTCACTCCCGGGTCAGGCGTCCTCTTCCTGGAGCGGCTGCAGTCTCTTCCTGCCTCCCGTCCACACACAATTCTGCAGTGAGCAACTCTAGGCTGCACGCGAGGCCATGCCCCCTTTCTTAAAGCAGCAGTGCCTCATTTTCTGGAAGTGACCTCAGAGGCCACCTGTTACCTAAAGACTATTTAGGTTCACCTCCCCCGGCAGCAGGCGCCTGAGCAACGCTTCTACTAGAGCCCTGCTAGTGTTCAGGCCCCTTTGTACTACTGTTATCCGTGTGTTCCTGCCCGTTACTAATACTCCTTCTCACCGTAGTGCCATCTGTACCTTCCGGCTGTGGACGTCACCGGCCATACCCGCAGTGGACGTCACCGGCCATACCCGCAGTGGACGTCACCGGTCATACCCGCAGTGGACGTCACCGGTCATACCCGCAGTGGATGTCACCGGCCATACCCGCAGTGGACGTCACCAGTCATACCCGCAGTGAACGTCTCCGTGCCACACCCGTGTTCTGCCTGCTGCGGACGTCGTACCCGAGCTACGCCTGGCTGTACAGAGACTCCTACCATCGGTTCCTGGCTGCCGTGCTTCTAGGCCTTCTGGGGAGGCACCACACAGTCCCTGTATAGGGGTTCGCTGCTGGTCGCCTTCTCAGGGGAGTCCGGGGCACGGTCCAGTGAGTCCACCTCCGGACGTTCGTCGCTCCTCAGTGAGCGTAACATGGGGGAGTTTGCGGGGAGAGTACGGGTGCGGGAGAATGTGTGGGAGGGTGCAGGGAAGGGGGCGGGGACTCCACGCACTCTACCCTCCCAGCAGGGCGGCAACAAGCTGTTCACAGATTTGCATGTCAACATGGTCCTGCCCATGTTGACATGAAATGACCGGAAGCAGCAAAATCGCGGCAGGAGCGGTCACATGACCACTCTGAGCCGGGTGAGAGGGGCTGACAGCGGAGCAGGTAAGTGGTCACTATCTACTTACCTGCCCCAATGCAGCCCAATATGGAAATAATAAAAAAAAGTCAAAATAAGCTGGATAACCCCTTTAAGTTTGATGGTCGCCGAGCATGGACAGCACGCTTCAAATCATCCCACACATTTTCAATGATATTCAGGTCTGGGGACTGGGATGGCCATTCCAGAACATTGTAATTGTGCCTCTACATGAATGCCTGAGTAGATTTGGAGCGGTGTTTTGGATCATTGTCTTGCTGAAATATCCATCCCCTGCGTAACTGCAACTTCATCACTGATTCTTGCACATTATTGTCAAGAATCTGCTGATACTGAGTTGAATCCATGCGACCCTCAACTTTAACAAGATTCCCGGTGCCGGCATTGGCCACACAGCCCCAAAGCATGATGGAACCTCCACTAAATTTTACTATGGGTAGCAAGTGCTTTTCTTGAAATGCCGTGTTTTTTTGCCTCCATGCATAACGCCTTTTTGTATAACCAAACAACACAATCTTTGTTTCATCAGTCCACAGGACCTTCTTCCAAAATGTAACTGGCTTGTCCAAATGTGCTTTTGCATACCTCAGGCGACTCTGTTTGTGGCGTGCTTGCAGAGACGGCTTCTTTCGCATCACTCTCCCATACAGCTTCTCCTTGTGCAACGTGCGCTGTATTGTTGACCGATGCACATTGACACCATCTGCAGCAAGATGAAGCTGCAGGTCTTTGGAGGTGGTCTGTGGATTGTCCTTGACTGCTCTCACCATTCTTCTTCTCTGCCTTTCTGATATTTTTATTGGCCTGCCACTTCTGGGCTTAACAAGAACTGTACCTGTGTTCTTCCATTTCCTTACTATGTTCCTCACATTGGAAACTGACAGTTTAAATCTCTGAGACAACTTTTTGTATCCTTCCCCTGAACAACTATGTTGAATAATCTTTGTTTTCAGATCATTTGAGAGTTGTTTTGAGGAGCCCATGATGCCACTCTTCATAGGAGATTCAAATAGGAGAACAACTTGCAAGTGGCCACCTTAAATACTTTTTCTCATGATTAGATACACCTGCCTATGAAGTTCAAAGCTCAATGAGGTTACAAAACCAATTTAGTGCTTTAGTAAGTCAGTAAAAAGTAGTTAGGAGTGTTCAAATCAAGAAATTGATAAGGGTGCCCATACTTTTGCATCGGTCAAATTCTGTTTAAATGCGGATTGCACATTTTCTGTTAGTACAATAAACCTCATTTCAATCCAGAAATATTACTGAGTCCATCAGTTATTAGATATATGAAACTGAAATAGCTGTTGCAAAAACCCAAATTGTGATAAAGAAAAAAGGTTAACAGTAATAGGGGTGTCCAAACTTTTTCATATGACTGTACTTCTATTGTCTCAGAAAAATAGCAACATATGGCTAAGTTCACACACTGCGGTTTTTTGACGCTGCGTTTTTGTGCATTTTTGGCCGCTAAAAACGCACAAAAACGCACCCGCGTCGAAAAAACATGTAAAAAAACGCATGCGTTTTACCGCGATTTGGTGCGTTTTTGGCTGCGTTTTGCTGCGCTTTTGATCTCTGCGTTTTGCTGCGTTTTTCCAATGCATTGCATGGGGGGAAAACGCAGAAAAACGCAGGAAAGAATTGACATGTCCATTTTTTTTTTCAAGCTCAAAAACGCAGCTTAAAAAAAAAGTTGTGTGCGGACAGCAAAAATGAAAACTCATAGACTTTGCTGGGGAAGCAAAGTCATGCAGTTTTGAGGCCAAAAACGCACCCGAAAAACGCCGCAAAAACGCACATAGCCTATCTATAATCAAAAGCACAATACAATCTTCAAAGTTGGGGTTTTCTTCTAATTTATTATTTTAAGAATTCGTAGTATTGATATTAACTGAAAGTTAGTCTATGTGCACGCGTGGCGGGGCGTTTTTTTTGCGTTTTTTCATGTATTTTTCCTTGCCTTTTTTAATCAATAAAAAAAAACAAGGAAATCGCATCTCAGCAAAGCTTATGAGAATTGTGACTTGCTGTGCACACGCTGCTTTTTTTTTTCCTTGCAAATTTTCTTGCTGAAAAAAGAAGCAGCATGTCAATTGTTTCTGTTTTTTTCTGCGTTTCTATAATCCACTGCAATGTTTTATCACTACAGTGGATTATATTGCAGCACTCTGCCTCACATTCCCCACCACCCTCAGTGATCTTCAGCTTACGGAGCGCTTACTTTTCCCCCCCAGATGCCACGCCCTCGCCACCTGTGCGTTGCTTGCAGCAGAGTAATGAGGTCACAGAGTGATGACCTCATCATGCTTCTGCACACTGGGCTGCAGGATGATGATCCAGCGCCCTCCTCTGCTCCACTCACCTTGCTTCTGCTACAAGGCTGACTTGCATGCAATGCCCTAGAAGGGCTTCACATGTAAATTAGCTTTGTGCAGTCTCTGAGGCGACACTGCCGGGCTCTTTGGCTGCGGCTGTGAATGGGGCCCGGTGAAGAGGGGGGCCCAGGCATTAATAAAGCTTCACCAGGCCCCATACACCAGTCAAGGTTGTCATTCCCTAAAGGCGGCGCTGAATTTGAATATAATCCGTGTGACGTCGATTTTTATTCATCAGTAGGTATTAAAATTTACAAGATCAAATACAGTTTCATACTGTATGTTAAAAAATTCTTTAAAAAATTTGGGCACACCCATAGACTTGAATAGGCAACACACAATAGAAACTAATGGATCCTGCAATTTTTTAACGCGCAGATTCAGTCTGTGAAAAGAAAAGTGGGAATAACATTCATCTTAGAGATGTCCATGTGATGTCAGTTTTTTCACTAGATCGGAAAATTCGGTCATGTGAACTTGGTCGTACGGTGTAGAACTGGAGATGCACAATATCTGCAGCAGCTGTGCAATGCTATTAGACCAACATGGATCTTGTTAAATCTATGTTATGAAAAATTTAACCATTTCTGCAAATGTAAATGCAAAAGTGGGTCATTTCTAGTACCAGTTAGCCTCATTCTGTTTAGGAAGTAAAGAGAACATAGAAACAGTGAGAATGTTCCTCATTTAGCCAAGGAATGGCTGCATTTATTCAGGCCCTCCTTTAACAGCTGGCTGTTACCATTTCTTTAGTGTGTTCTATGGTATTATTATTTATTATAGCGCCATTTATTCCATGGCACTTTACAAGTTAAAGAGGGTATACGTACAACAATCATTAGCAATACAAGAAAGACTGGTATAGGAGGAGAGAGGATCCTGCCCACGAAGGCTTACAGTCTACAGGGAATGGGTGATGGTACAATAGGTGAGGACAGAGCTGGTTGCGCAGTGGTGTACTTGGCTGAGGGTTATTGTAGGTTGTAGGCTTGTTGGAAGAGATGGGTCTTCAGGTTCCTCTTGAAGCTTTCCACGGTAGGGGAGAGTCTGATATGCTGGGGTAGAGCATTCCAGAGTATGGGGGAGGCACGGGAGAAATCTTGTAGGTGATTGAGGGAAGAGGAGATAAGAGAGGAGTAGAGAAGTAAATCTTGTGAGGATCTTAGGTTGCGTGCAGGTAGGTACCGGGAGACTAGGTCACAGATGTAAGGAGGAGACAGGTTGTGGATGGCTTTGTATGTCATGGTTAATGTTTTAAACTGCAGTCTTTGGGCGATGGGAAGCCAATGAAAGGCTTGTTGGCTAACATCACTACGTCTGCTGCGACCGATATAATAGATGGAGCGATGTTTTTCTTAGTACTGTTGAGATGTATACCTGTACCCATTTCTGCAATGCTACATACTTGTGTGCTCATGTTCGGGGTAATTTCTGCACAGTCTAATACATGTACAGTCAGGGAAATTTCTGGTATGGGCATCTGCTGAATGTGTCAGCTGTAGTATACAAAGATAGATAACATTTAACCCCTTAGAAGCCGTGGTCATTACTGCAGAGAGGGATGGATGCCACATCTATTTTAAACTGTCCAAAGACATCCCCTCCTCGCTGCCAGGTTCTGGGCTCTGTTCTGATTTTCTTGGACAGCAGAGACTGCTCTTACAATCCGTAAGCCATGTCCTAAACCTACCCTTCTGTCCATATGTGATTTTCTTTTTGCCAGCATGTGGGAAAATTTGCTGTGCAACATCTTATCTATCATAAATTAGTAAACGGAAGTGCACAATAATAAACCAGCTGAATGTAAACCCCAGTACATTCTTTATCCATCTATCCAATACACAGTAACTTTGATCCTCCTGCTTCCTTTCTCTGGTGGATGAGGTTTGTGTTTTCATCAGTGCACGCTTATTTTACCCATGGGACAAATATCCTAATAGCAAACCTGAATCTAGTTTAATCTCAGTGGGGGAGCAAATTGCTTGCGGTAGTTGCTCAACAATTAATCCTCTGAAATCCCTACAAGCAGGTTTTACATTTGTATCTTGAGACCAATGGTGACAGGTCATGGCTTTTCTAATGAACAATGCAAAGTCATGGCTAACCTAAAAGGAAATTAGAGAGTCTAATCTTACCTACAAGTAAAAACTTGTAAATGAATGAAAACAGTTCTCAGAAGTTTTATTGTAATATTATTGTATAATACAATTATTCATTCTAGCTTCTATTTCTAATTGAACAGGAAAACAATATCCCTTCCTCCATTCTTTATTTCCAGAAATGTTATATGCTCATTACCATGTTTGTGGATCACATACGTGTTCTATCCATGATTTTACCATATAGATGTCACGCTCCCGGTGTCCCGGCAGCGCTCCGTACCCACTGATCCGGTCCCTGTGTCACTGCGCCGTTCCGTACCCACTGATCCGGTCTCGGTGTCACGGCGCCGCTCTGTACCCACTGATCCGGTCCACTTGCTCACCGATCGCAGCCGCTGCTCCCGCTCCTGCTCTTCTGCGTCCCCCGTGCTCCCTGCTCGGTGGTCCCTCCGGCTTACTGCGATTCAGGACTCTGCCTCCGGCTCCTCTGCGTCCTGTCCCCGGCCTCCTGTGCTTGCCTCTGGCTCCCGGGCTTCACACATGCGCGTTAGGGCGCGGGCGCGCTCAGTCACCTTGTCTTATAAGGCCAGCATCCCTGGAACAGGATGTGGCTGATTGCAGGTGCAGAGTATAAAAGACTTCTTGTTACTTACGGGCAGTGCTTGTTCAACAAGTTCTCTCAGCTAGTATCTTGTGATAGTGTTCAAGCCCTTTGTGTTTGGTCATTAACCCTGTCTCTGTCCTCAGAACCTGACGCCCGGTTTGCCTCAGCTGGTCCGGCTCCCTGGAGATTCCCCGTTGTCTGTTTAGAGTGGATCTCTCCATCGTCCCCCTGCTTCACTTCGCCACCGGTTCTGGATTCCATCTGAAGTCTCCAGTCCGCCCTCGTCACTGGTCCCGGACTCCGCCTGCGGCCCTCACCCGGCTCCGGTCATCCGTTCCGATTCCCTCCGGACTTTCCGAGGACACTCCCGGTACCCCGCCTGTGTTCCGGCCACTGTGCATCTAGGCCCTCTGGGGTGGTCGCCAGACAGTCCCTGTATAGGGGTTCGCTCCTGGTGGCTTCCCTGGGGGAGTCCGGTGCATGGCCCCGTGGGTCCACTCCTGGACTGATACGTAACAATAGAACACATACACTTTATAAACTATGGGGCTGTTTCAAGAGGTCCGCAAAAAAGTCACAGAAATCTGTCCGTTTTTGAGCTTGGTCAGAACCAGGAGGTCAGTCAAGGTATAAACTCAGAACACAGTGAAGTAGCCAGGGAATGGACCTACCATGTTTCCACAAAAATAAGCTGTAGCAGGATTTTTCAGGCTTTTTGGAGTAGGCTTGAAATATAAGCCCTACTCCAAAAATAAGACCTAATTGCATATGTGACGCCCTGGCCTATGAGGTCGTCACAGGACATTGTCCAATCTGCCCTTCTGCATGGTGTCCATCTCCTCCTTGGTTACGGGTCCCTGGCCTTTGGTGTTGCTAAGAACGAGCCAATCAAAAGTCCTAGAAACACTCTGCACCACACCCACCGGACAAACCAATGGGTAGCCTGAAGGGAATAGGGCCGCCCACTTGGGGTATTGGTTAGGGAGGGTCAGGAGTGTCAGGAATAGTCAGTCAAGTGGTGACTCTCGTGAGGAGAGGTTACAAGTTGTTGGAGGAGGTTAGGAGCTGGGCTCCTCAGTTACTAGGTGGCAGACGTTGGTCTGGGCCTGGTAGGAGCTGGAACCCCGGTCGCAGGGGATCGTGTCAAGGGGCAAGGAACTGCCGAGCAGGGCAGCCAGTGGCCTTGAGCCATCTACGGGCAGGGGCCAGGGCACGGCGGGGTACGTGGACCCTAGGCCGGAAAGTAGCATCAAGCTTCCTGGTAATTTACCCAATGAGGGCGAAGACTTCATGATTCGTTCTCCACCGGCTCCAATATCAGAGTACTAGCGCAACGAGGGGGATAGGACTTTCCCAATACACAGTCCAGAAAATCCCAAGCGTGAACCCTGAGAGCAAGCTCACTCCGTTAGCCATACGGGTGAGCAGGACCCGACTAGTTTCACACTACAGGGGCCAACCGGTAAAGAAAGTGCCAAGGAAAAGGTCACAGGCTAACAAGCAACACCATCAGGCACGGGATCCCAGAGTGCTTCCTCCCTGCTACAACGATGCTAAGAATTCTGGTGTACAAGTTGTCGGTGTCAGCGTTATTGGACTGAGTGAGTACGCAGTGACCCTTTCCTCCCCAACGGCGCTCCCCTCTCACCACCACCAAGCCCTGGGGCACTCTCCCCCTACCCACGGAGGGGTTAAACACCTACGGTAGCTGCCATACCATCGTCACTGGGCGCTCTCCACAGCAGCGGTGGTATCACACTTTACCACACACCGTGGGTGGCGTCACGAACTCTAATAACAAAATCCCTTGTAAATACCCCCCTTTCATTTCGAGTGTCCGCGGGTTTGGAGATCCCTCGAGCCACCGCGGATCCGGATCCGAGTAGCAGCCCGGCTGCTGGCGCTGGGGCGGTATACATACTCAAACCTGAAATGGGGCTTGTGCAGCTGACACGCCCACACCGGGGCCTGGGGGACTCATTACCGGGCCGCGGTTCTGCTCCTGGGACGCCGCAGTGGAGAGGCCCGGTTCTGTGACCCTGGCAGTGTTGTTTAGTAAATAGAAAGGGGATGAAGACAGTTTATTCGTGACGCCACCTGTGGTATGCGGCAAGTTAAGTGCCGCTGCTGCGGGATGTGGGGGCCTCTGGGGAAGATGGGGATGCAGCTTGGATGGTGCAGCTCTCCACAGGTAGAGCTGAGCCCCAGGGCGGATGGGGGTAGTAGTAGGCGATGGCGGGGGTTGCAGAGCAGGAGGCACAGGTGAATAACGGAGCGACACAGGGATGCAGTCTCAAGATTTTTACTCACTGTAGCAGGTTCCAAGGTAACATGACAGGTTAGGTCAGTGGCCGCCTTTGGAGGGCTGGTGTTTCACTGTGATGGGCTCCAGCCAATCCCGGGTAGTTCGGAGGTCAAGTTCGGTGCACCTTTCTTATGTGTACCTTCCCTGGTCATGTTCCTGCACTTACGTCTCCCTCCTACTTTGCGCCCTCACACACTGAACACTGAGCCGGTGCCCATGGACCCTTTTGGGTGGCATGAAGCTCTATCCCTTGGCCCTTTTGATTCACCTTCCAGCGAATTTGTGTGTGGATGTGGCCATGGTGCTTGCAGTCACCTTAGCCTCTGGTTTTAATAGCGGAGTACGTAGGTTCTTCTCCTCTAGCCTAGGGACCAGTCCCAGATTTGCGGCCAAGTCCTTTCACTCAAACGTTGTATGTGGAACAAGGCCACGGGAGTTTGTCGCACTTCCTGTGGTTTCTAGGACCCCTTCTGTCTTGTGCCTGGGCCGAATGGTTTCAGCTCCGGGCCACAGGTTTTCACTCCTCCTTCCTCTCTCCTTCTTTCTTTCTCCACACTCCACTACTGTGTGTGTACCCACTCCTAAGACTCCACCACCCTGGCATGGCTTCGTGTTTAAAACGCCCTTGCCATGTCTGATGAGGTGTTGCTGAGTGGGAGTGTTGTGTTTTGTGTGAACCGCTGGATGACCTCCATGCCCAGGATGAAATACCACACCTCCGGATGAGGTGCAGTACCTCTGTGGCGACTGAAGCCTCAGGGGCGACACACAGCCCTATTTCAGGATATAGTGTGTGTACAAAAAGTATCTGCGCCTTACAAATATACCTCCCACATAAAGAGCTCAAAAATGCTGCAAGAGATAACAAACACTCCTGCTGAGTAACTAAATATGAAAAAAGAAAGGATACTACTGCTGCGCAAATGAACTCTTAGGGTCCCGTTACACGTAGCGACGATCCAGTGATCCCGACAACGATACGACCTGGTCAGGATCGCTGGTACATCACTACATGGTCGCTAGTGAGCTGTCAAACAGGCAGATCTAAGTAACGATGCAGCAACAATACGGCGATCCTCGGCGGTCGTTGGGACCCTGTCACACAGCAGCTATTCTGACGGGTGTTGAAAAGACAAAGCAAAAATACAGCGATGCATGCTGGCCAGCGGGACACCAACGATCAAAAAATGAACCAGGACATTCAGGTACGATTGGCGATATTGCAGCAGGGGGTCGGTCGCTGCTATATGTCACACATGTGTCACACATAGCGAGATCACTTGCGAGGTTGCTTGCGAGGTCGCTGTTGCATCACAAAACCTGTGACGTTTCAGCGATCTCGCTAACGACATCACTATGTGCGGCGGGGGGCATTATACTGTGGTCAAGATAAGATAAATAAACAAACCACAGAAGAACACCTTAGGTATAACCAAAATAATAATACACTGCCCAAAGGCACTTACTGCGACCGTGTCTGACCATGAGTATAGATCAGGAAGCCTCCAGGATCAGGCTGGTAGCAATCGGTAATGTGCAGAAAAGAGCTTCCAGAGTTGATTCTGAATGAACCTCGGAGGGGGACCTCGTTGCTGGGTACGGTAGCAAAGCGCAGGAGGGGTGACGTCACCACTGAGTATGGCAGCCTGCAAGGGCCAATCCGACGCTTTTTGAAACTGACTAGTTTCTTCCTCATGGCCTGTCTGCTGCCTTATATGTACCCTGCGGGGGGTGAAGGGGGAGGTTTTTTTTTATTATTTGTTAAAAAGCGAATATATTTATCTGGACGCAGAAGCGATAAATTAAAAAGACTTCTCCACCAATAGTTATACTGTAAAAAAATCAATGAAGGGATCTGAAAATGTGCAACAATCTAAAATCTAAAATATATATATACTATATATATATATATATATATATATATATTTTAAGAAAAAATATAATTAAAAAGGAAATTATGTTTTATTTAAAATAGGAAGTTTAATCCAAAAAAAATCTTGCAATATGACTTTTAATTTTTATTTTTTGTTATTTTTTGTTTTTATTTTTGTTATTATATATAGAAAGAAGAAGTACACATATATTAAAAATCTTCAAAAAAAAATGGGAGGAAAAAAATGAGAACGTATGCAAATCTAAAATCACTCCAAGGTGAAAAGTTCAAAGTCACGGTTGAGTCCATTTGACACCAAGGAATCTAAATTGAAGATCCATCTGGACTCAGCCTGGACTCAGCCTGTGACATTTTGTGAATGAAGTTTCCACCACGCCAATCTTTGGAAATTGTTTCCACACCTAAGAAACGGGTACCTTTTAAGGCTTTTATTATGTTTAAAAAGGTAATGTCTAGAGAGTGGATGCATTTTAATGCCTTTTTTGATATTATAAAAATGCTTTCTAATGCGGATCAAAAGTTTGCGTATTGTCCGGCCCACATAATGTTTTTCACAAGGACATGTAATGACATATGTGACCCCCATAGAGTGGCAGGAAATATGTTGTGTGATCCTGAAGGGAGGTTCCCCATACGGTACATGAATTTTTTTGCAATTACAGGGTGTCATAGGGGTATTTCTACACCCATAACAAGTGCCACAATGGAAGAAACCCCCCAGGTGGGTATTTGCCACTAAGGTACGCCCCAAAGTTGTATACAGAATGTTTTGTTGACCCCATTTTTTGGTGCACTTGTTTCACTTGTTTTCTATTTCAGGATATGTATCTTTTATTGTCCGCTTGTGTTGCACTAAGCCCCAACTAATTAAAGGGAACCTGTCAGGTGCAATATGTACCCAAAACCACGAGCAGTTCTGGGTGCATATTGTTAATCCCTGACTAAAGGTCCAGTCACACTAAGCAACTTACCAGCGATCCCAACAACGATAGGGATCGCTGGTAAGTTGCTAGGAGGTTGCTGGTGAGATGTCACACTGCGACGCTCCAGCGATCCCACCAGCAACCTGACCTGGCAGGGATCGCTGGAGCGTCACTACACGAGTTGCTGGTGAGCTCACCAGCAACCAGTGACCAGCCATACGTGCAGAGAGCAGGGAGCAGCGCACACTGTGCGCTGCTCCCTGCTCTCCTAGTACAGCACACATGGGGTTAATTACCCGATGTGTGCTGCAGCTACATGTGCACAGAGCAGGGAGCAGCGCACACTGCTTAGCGCTGGCTCCCTGCTCTCCTGGCTACAGCACACATCGGGTTAATTAACCCGATGTGTCCTGCAGCTACATGTGCACAGAGCAGGAGCCGGCAGCACAGGCAGTGAGAGCGGGGGAGGCTGGTATCAAAGGTAAATATCGGGTAACCAAGGACAGGGCTACTTGGTTACCCGATGTTTACATTGGTTACCAGCCTCCGCAGAAGCCGGCTCCTGCTGCCTGCACATTTAGTTGTTGCTGTCTCGCTGTCACACACAGCGATCTGTGCTTCACAGCGGGACAGCAACAACTAAAAAATGGCCCAGGACATTCAGCAACAACCAACGACCTCACAGCAGGGGCCAGGTTGTTGCTGGATGTCACACACAGCAACATCGCTAGCAACTTCACAAAAGTTGTTCGTTACCAGCGATGTTGCTAGCGATGTTGCTTAGTGTGACGGGGCCTTAACTGTCTCTGTATACAGTAGCATAGATAAAGAGATCTTTAGAAAAAGTATTTCTAAAGATCTTTTATCTTATGCCAATGAGCGTGGGGACTAGTTCCAAGGGTGTTATATCTCCTGATTAACATGTTAGCACGCCCACAGTTGTGTACTAACATGTTATTCAATGCAGTGTCACGAGCGGTGCTGCGCGTACCTGTGTTCGCTGTGACCGCACTTCTGAATGCCCGGCACTTCCAGTCATGCGCAGTAGACTTCTCTGAAGCTGGGACATGTACACCCCGCTACATGCTGATTATGGAAGAGGAGTGTCAATATTTATTCTCTTAATTAGTCATGTGCTTGCTCACAGTAATCATCAGCGGCAGTACTGATCTGAGCGTGACAACGTGTATGTCTATGCAGCTGTCACTCTCAGCTCAGGAGAGCCACAGAAGATTGCGATGTGATCCTGGAACAGTGATATACAGAAACTAGCCAGATATCCCTCCGGGAAGGATCTAGCCAAGGAGTGGCTCTTTTTAGGAGACCACCATAACCACCATATTAAGTGGCCCTTTTAGTCAATATCCAACTCCTTGACAAGTTTAAAGATATGACAAGGGAAATACCAAGGCCAGGTATCCATCCACAGACAGCTGTTTCGGGGTATTGCCCCTCATCAGTGTTGAGACTCCTAACAGAGGCTCCACGGACTTTTTTGATTTGCATATTTCCCAGGGGGCAATGCACCTAGGATTTCACTGTATTGAGCGCCCTCGTTGGCTGCCGGCAGTGTTTTCTCTGGCTGGTCTCCCCGAGATCAGTGATTGTTTTGTATTGTTGGTCTACTAGGCATTGCTCCCACCTGGCCAAAATCCTACTCAACACTGATGAGGGGCAATGCCTCGAAACAGCTATCTGTGGATGGATACCTGGCCTTAGTATTTCCCTTGTCATATCTTTAAACTTGTCAAAGAGTTGGATATTGACTAAAAGGGCCACTTAATATGGTGGTTATGGTGGTCTCCTAAAAAGAGCCACTCCTTGGCTATGTCCTTCCCGGAGGGATATCTGGCTAGTTTCTGTGTTGAGACTCCTAACAGAGGCTCCACGGACTTTTTTTGATTTGCATATTTCCTAGGGGGCAATGCACCTAGGATTTCACTGTATTGAGCGCCCTCGTTGGCTGCCGGCAGTGCTTTCTCTGGCTGGTCTCTCCGAGATCAGTGATTGTTTTGTATTGTTGGTACAGTGATATGGTATAGAAGGCATAAAGCGTTAGTGCAAGGTTCAGAGCGGTGGGTAGGATTCTGGGTGGGGAAGAGGGTGAATATTCATTCACTTAATTAGCCAGTGCCAGCTCACCTAAATAATCAACTGCACTCATGGTTTGAGAATAACAGTGTGCATTTCTATGCAGCTGTCACTGTCAGCTCAGGAGAGATAACAATGATTGTGGGCAATCGTCGGGCACTAATACAGCAGTCAAATATAAGACACCCTCTGAAAATAATCCCTAGTGCATTTTTCAAACCAGAAAATACTGGAAACAGCACACAACCCAACAGGAGATGATCTCTAGGGATATAAATCAGGAAGTAAAACTATACATGGCAGCTCCCAGCAATAAACTGGGAATATTAGTAGGGTGGTGTGCTCGGCCTAGGAAGGGATCTAATTACTCTAGCTGGACAGCACACACCCCTATATTGTCAGACCGAATGGCACTATAGCTCCCAGTCACCCTAGCCTCAGTGGCTGGATGGAGACTGCATCACTCATGACTCCTGGTCCTGATTCCTTCCTCATAGCCAGTGCCATTAGCAGAATGAGCATGCGAGGCATGGTGACAGGAGCAGACATCATAGGAGCAGGTCCTGAGGAGATATGATAGTTGATCACTAATATGCACAAGTCTTACTCAGTGACAGTGCTTTGCAATAAACATGAGAACTCACATCACATTAATTTATATAATATCAAGTTATAATCAATTTCAGTGGAATATGCTGTTTATTTTGAATGGCATATGATAGGTGGTGGCTCTGTTACACATATAACACGGGACCCAGGACCTTCAAGCCTAACTACTAGGCAGAAGAACCAACGATTATTGCGTGATGGAGAGCTGAGCTGCAAACCACTGACAAGACAAACCTTTTGCATGAAAAATAATAAATAGTAAAGTATCCTAAAATATTAAAAGTATGTAGTATGAGATGCAGGAGGCTGATCATTGCACTGAATGTGTTTTTAACCAATATAATGTCATGCTTACATGTCACGATTGTGTCACACCCTGTTAACACATCAGGGTGATCGGGGATCAGAAGGTCTCAGCGTATGGTTGATTGCAGATCCGTTTAAGAATTCGCTCATCACTTATTCTGAGTATCAGCGTATTTAATTCCATTCGGTGCTGAAGGAGTTAAGGTCTCTTTTCTATCCTGCTGTGATTGACTTGTAGCTGTTAATCTCAGCTGCAGCCATACGCTTCCACTATAAAAACTCACTACTTACACACTCCTATGCTGGCTATAGCTCATTCTATAACTGACCACTTTGAAGGAGCCTGGCTCTGGAAAAGCTGAGGTGTTGTTTTTGTTGCAGCTGAGTAGCTTCCTGCTTGAGTAGCTTTGGATAACTATTTGTTATGTCTTTCCCCTGTTTGTCTTACCTTCCTCATGTGGTTTTATTGTAGTAGTGAGACTAGCGGCTCGCTGGGCTTTGCACTAGTCAGGTGAGTTCAGAGCCAGCAAGGGCCTAAGCAGGTGACAGTGCACAGGGGAAAGGACTCATCTATGGACTTTAGGAAGCGCAGGGATCAGCCTCAGGTGAGTGTTAGGAAGTGACCCAACTCCCCTCTCCCTAGTGCCAGGGCCATTAGTTGTATTGCTTCCCTTGTGTACCCTTTATGTTGTGTCGCTTTCCATGGGTCCTCTCGTCCCCAGCATGACATCACATTGTGGCATTTAGTGTGCATTTGCAGGTTCGGAGTGGACCACAAGGAAATGGGTGATTAACACGCATGGCCCTTGTAGAGGAATGTGCACTACCACCTTAGGTGAGCCGTGCTTGGCACAGTACACTTGATAAACTACCGTATATACAGACAGGCTAGAGAGTTTGTGGCCAGTCACTGTGGCATTATTATGAGGGCTCCCAGGAGAGAACCCTGAGGCAGCAGCCTGAAACATGAACATGGCCGCAGCTAGTGCTGAAAATACATGGGCATCCCCTCTCCTTTTAGGTAACTAGTAATTTAGTCTATTTTCAAATTCCTGTCATCACTTTTCCCTCTGTGGGGAATTGTACCTTCCAGCATACCCAGACAGCTGCAGAACTTCAGGACTGTTGCCTAAACAAGTTGCATTCAATAAAGGAACTAACTTATGCCTCATTCACACATTCTTGTGTCACAGTCAAATCCTAATCTGCTCTTGACTTCCTCAAATATGGCTGTGAGGCTGTCAAGTGTGGATCAGTCCGTCCTTCAAAGTCTGTTTTGTGACTATGAAATGCAGCATTAAGGACGTGTTCACATGTAGCATCCAAGCTGATTTCAAATTCATAGCAGGTAAAACTGCTGTCAAAGTGCAAAAAACTAAGCCATTGAGACTGCACAATTTTGCGGTAAAACTGCATGACAATGCACTTTTTGCACACATTGTAGCCACAATTTATGCACTTATTCTTGATAGTATATGCCATAATTGCCCCCTCTGGGATTCTCATCTATCTGGGGAATGTGGCTGCAGCAATTCCTGCCTACTAATACTGTACATTCTCCATATACAAGTGCATCTCAATAAATTAGAATATCATCAAAAACTTAATTTATTTCAGTAATTCAATATAAAAAGGGAAACACATATATTATATAGAGTCATTACAGAGTGATCTATTTCAAGTGTTTATTTCTGTTAATGTTGATGATTATGGCTTACCTCTAGAGATGAGCGGACTTGCAGAAACCCGGTCCCGATTCGGAATTTGGTTCCTGTATAAGTCTATGGGATCAGAAACTGGAGATCAAAAATATTGGTAGAAGGGATAGGGAGATAGGAGCACGTGCAGTATAAACATCGATGCTCTGTCATGGCAGCAAGCTGCTTCCAGGTTGCGCATTCACTTCTGGAGTAGCCTTCATTGAATATGCACTACTTTCCCTGCCCATTGGTGCCTGTGATTGGTTGCAGTCAGCCGCGCCCCCACATTAAGTGGCAGCGTGTCTGGGTGTCAGCTGACTGCTTCCATTCACAGGCACTATGTTCGTCTATATCGTAGGTTGGAGTCGTGCTGGTATATGGCATCCGATGCGAGAGCATCGGTTGCGATATGTTAATGACCTTCAGCTCTGACTCTGCTGCGAGCGTGGTCATGTGACTGTGACCTGATCCTGCGATCAGTTGACAGCTGCAGAGGAGAAGGAGGGATTAATCTCCCCATCTCCTCAATTGCCAGCCTGTGCGTATATATCGCACTGCGATTGGATAACATCCGAGTGCAGTCCGATGTTTCTCTCGCATCTGTAGACTTGTATGGGTGTGAGTGATAAGCGACTCGCACAAGGGCTAGTGTTAAACTTGCGTGTGACTCATGCGAGCATTGAGTCGCATCACACGGCATGGCCTCTCTGGACAGGAGTGTGCATATGCATGTATTTCTATGCAGCTGCACGCTCGTGTCCAGAGAGTGGCAGGCCATTCTGGGTGAAGCGACTTAATACTCACGCAAGTCACACGAATGTGTAACACCGGGCAAAATTGCAGCATGCTGTGAGTTTTTCCTCATTCCCATTAGGGTCAGGAAAAATTTGCAGATGTGAGCTGCAGCATTGTCTTACATGGGGCCGAGTGCAACGTGAGATTTTCTCACCTAACTCATGCAAGTTAGGCGTCAGTGTGACTCTACCCGTACAGTAAAAATAAAGACATAAATAACATTGGCGTAGGGTCACCCCATATTATGATACCAGTACAGATAATGCCAGAAGCTGCAGCCCCAGCTCTGCTCTAATCTTGGCTGTGTATCAAAATAACAGGAACCGCATGCAGCTTTTTTTTATTTGAATAATTTAAAAAAAATCAGCGTGCAGTTCCCCTAATTTTGATACCCAGCCAACATAAAGCCCGATAGCTGGGGTTGGTATTCTCAGACTGGTGAGGGCCATGGTTATTGGCCGGCCCCCCAGCCTAAAAATAGCAACCTGCAGCTGCCTACGTTTGTCCCGTCCATTAGATGTGACAAGCCTGACACTTTACCCGGCTCTTCTGTTGCCCTGGTGTGGTGGCAATCGAGGTAATAAGGAGTTAATAACAGCTCACAGTTGCTGCTAAGCCCTAGTTTAGTGATGGAAGGTGCCTATGAGACCCCCCATCACTAATCTGTAAATGAAAGTAAATGAACACAGACACTGAAATGTCCTTTATTTGGAATAAAATACAAAAAACACCCTCTTTCACCACTTTATTAACCCCCTAAACACCCCTGCATGTCCTACATAATTCACACGAAGTCCCACGGTGATTCCAGCTCTACTACATCTCAGTCACAGCGAGCGGCCATAGAGCATGACTGCTCGTTGTGAGCTCCAGGGAGAGAATAAATGAGCCGCGTTGAGCGATGACTGGTTGCAGTCAGACGCTGTCACACAGGCTGAGGGCACATCAGACTGCAAACAATCACAGAGGCCAGGCCGGCTGGTGGGCAGGGAAAGCAGGGAAAGTAGTGCATATGTGTCGCGGGCGGAGGAGGGGACGCTGCGCTCTCCCACTGCTCGGGTCCGGCTGCCGCTGCTGCTGCGGCCGCTGCTGCTCAGTGGTAGCTCGAGCGATGGGCCGGATCCCGGGGACTCGAGCGGCGCTCCTCGCCCGTGAGTGAAAAGGGGTTTGGTTTTGGGGATTTATTGTCCGTGACGCCACCCACGGTTGTGGTGATTTTTGGTAACACCACCGCTGCTCTGTATGGGGATCCCGGGAGCGGTGACAGGGAGCAGCAGAGTTGTTAGTTCTCCCCTCCGTGGGTAGGGGTTGGTTGTCCCGGGGCCCAGTGATGGGGTGGAGGATGAGGGATGGCAGGCCAGGTGCGGGGCCTGGTGAGGTGCAGGGTCTGCGGGGGGCAGCGCTGTGCCTCACGGCACGGTGGTACTCACTCAGCCTGAGACGGTGACACAGTTCTCGGTAAAACACACGGCTGGAAAGACGGTTCCCACGGACGGCTGCTGTTGCTTTTCCCCGGTAGTTAACGGTGACTGTCTCTTTCCCTGCACCTTGTGTAATGTTGGTAGCAATGGGTTCTCACCGGTAACCCGCTCCCCTGACTTGGATATGGGTCGGAGGAGCCCCTCTTTGCCCGCAGGCGCTGGCCCTGAGAAACTGGTGCCTTGGCGGTGGTGGTGTGTCTATCATACGGTTGGACTGTTGCCTTCAATCGGGACTTAGTTGTGTGGAAACCCGGAGGTCCCCTTCACTGACGGATTTGGCAAATTTACGGCAACTCCTAGCCTTGCCGGGATCCGAAAGGCCCCTGCCAATGGTGCTGGCTTCTCCTTGTGTACCGGTCCGGTACCGCCGGGTCACCACCTGTCCACGGTCCTCACGGCACCTCCGATAGGCCACTCCTGCAGACGGTCACCGCCGTCTGCTAACCTTGCTGTCTCTGTCCGGGGCACACACCCGAACTCACTTCAGACTCTGTTGCTGTCACTTTCCTCCTCACACTTGCTCCTCTACCACTCAAGCTCTGCCTGAGCTAAACTCTCCCTCTGACTGCCTGTGTTTTCCCTCCTCCAGGACTGTGACCTCCTTGGTGGGTGGAGACCAACCACCTGGCTCCACCCCCTGGTGTGGACATCAGCCACTGGGGAGGGCAACAAGGGTTTCTGGTCTAGCTTTGATGTGCCTAACCGGGGTGTAGGGTGTGGTGATGTCATTACCTGTGACCCCTGGCTTGTCCAGGGCATCACATTCCCCCTTAGCAAAATGCAGACCGTCCGCGGGCTGCCCGTCCAACACCGGTTTTATTTTTCTGTAGAAAGATAAGAAAAACGGTAACACATACAATTATACTAACTTCATCCCACAACGGGAGGCACTTTTCTTAAACGTTGCAAATGGTTTTAAATGGTTACGGCTTCCGCTCTCTCCCACCCAAGTAACCTGGCCCTGATGCTGCCCCTAAGAAAACAGGAAGCAACCCCTTGGCCCCAGTCCTGCACCAAGTTACCCGAGCGGGTTCTGTCCTTTCCAGGGGACCCACGTCAATGGGGAGCCCCTGGAACCCCCAGAGGGTAGCCACCGGTTCCAGTGGTGGCTGGGCCCCAGCCTGCTCCACTGCAGGCCCTCCCTCCAATCTGCCTCTCCGGAGGCGGTAACGGTAAGCCAAAACAACATTATTATTTACATCCCACAAGTTTGTGGTTGCCCTGCAAGTTCACGGGCTTGTCCGTAAGGAGTCCCTTATGCAACCTTAAACGGTCCCCACGAGGACAACGGTGCCGGCAACGACCGGTTCCAAATCACAGTAGCAGACAATCAGGTGAACTTCGGTTGATCACTCATTTTCAAAAACGTTCAAACTTTAAACTTTAAACACACAGTGCTTTCAACACACATGTTCACCCCCCCTCTAAATAGTAGTTTCCCTGTACCTAAGTGGGGGTCTACCTAGGTTGGGACGAGTGGACCTCCGGGGTCCAGTGTCAGTGGTGACAGGCAGCGGGGGAGAGGGAATAATCAGTCTCTCTTCCCTGTTATCATGTGGGGCAGGCGGAGGCATAGGGGAGCTGGGCACAGGTTCATCCCTGGCACTGGCACTGGCTCTGGCTCACGGTTGACCACCTCCATCATTTCTTCATCCACGGGTTGTGGGAATAGTATCACTGGAAGAATCACCGCGCCGTTCTGTGTAGACCAGTCCGCTGGGAAGTCATCCATCACGGTGTGGATTACCTCTTTTGCCTTCTCCGCTGGTGGAGGAACCGGAACTTCAGCCGTTGCCCTCAATGCTGGTGGGCACCTTTTCAGATGGTCCCGGGAAACCGTGGCCAAAGTGCCCCCTTGGTCACGACTGATCTGGTAGGCCTTCCCATCTTCCCATCCTGTGGGCTGTATGACGTATGGGGTTTGTTCCCATTGATCATCCAGCTTGTGGGTTCTCCTCTTCCGCTTCAGCACTACATCTCCAGGCTGGAAAGGGCCAGCAGACGCCTTCTGGTTGAAGCGCCGCTCCTGTTGTTCCCGACTCCGACTTATGTTCTTCTCCACATATTCCTGAATCTGTCGGTACTGAACCCTCCGCCGGGTGTCCCATTCAGCCGTCGAGGGGAGTGTTTCTGGGGCTTCCAATCCCATTTCCAGGTCCACCGGCAGTCGGCCAGGGCGAGCCCTCATCAGATATGCCGGGGTGCACTTTGTTGAGCTGGACGGAATATTGTTGTACATATCGACCAAGTCAGGCAGATTCTCCGGCCACAGGTTCCGCTCTTCTAGCGGCAACGTCTTGAGGAGGCCAAGGACCAAATGGTTCATTTTCTCACACATGCCGTTGGTTTGGGCATGGTAGGGCGTGTGTGACGGGGTGTACATCAGAGCAAAGAGAGACAACAGGCCGAGGATGATCCAACAGGTTTACTAACAGGAATACAGGAACAGCACACGACAAGTCCAAATAAAACAGATTCGGGGGCACCTCCCGATAATCCAAAGTGCCAGATCACAACGTAATAGTCCTTTTCAGAGTCCCAGAAATCCCACACAATCCACTGGACGGCGAGGTCTGTCCGCAGATTCAGATCTCGCTCCCTTCCTCTTCAAAAACTCAACTCCCAACTGCATTTAGAAACAGGAGTGAATTGTTTGAGCTCGTGGGCCCGCCCCTCAAGGGTAGGGGTCTATGCAATGGTTGGGCCCACTAGAAGATTCTAGAAGGTTGGCTCCGAGATGTCTACAGGTTTGTGTAGTTGGCGTTATCCACTGCTTACGAAACAATGAGAAGTTCCCCTGGCTGTGTGGACAAGAGATAATTGCATTATGGGCCCAGAGACACAGGAGATGGGGGGAAGGTATGGTTACTTACATCCCAAGACATTTCAAAGTGTTCAGTAAGTACAACCAAAGGAAAGTGACATCACATCCTGACATAGTATTACAGCAAATACAGTGAGAAGGTAAAATACATCATGACAATTCCTTCCCCTCCCAACTTGTGTACGTACTAGGGACCTCTACAGGTCGCTGGTTAAGTACACGCAGGCATGGCTGACAGGACTCAAGGCTCCTCTTGCCTGGACAGTCCATCTGCATTTTGGTGTTGGCTGCCCCTTCTATATTGTATGGTAAAGTTATAGGGCTGCAGAGCCAGGCTCCATCGCAGTAAGCGTCCATTGTCCCCAGAGACTCTGTTCAGCCAGGTGAGGGGATTGTGATCAGTAACCACAGTGAATTCCCGTCCATACAGATACGGCCGTAGTTTCTTAAGGGCCCACACTACAGCCAGACATTCCTTCTCAACAGTTGCATAGGCCACTTCTCGGTCCAGCAGTTTCCGGCTGAGATAGGCGATGGGGTGCTCGTCCCCAGCTGCATTCACCTGGCTGAGGACAGCTCCCAGTCCATAAGCAGAGGCATCCGTTTGCACAATGAATCTCCTCTTGTAGTCTGGAGCAGCCAGGACAGGATCGCAGATCAAAGCATCCTTCAGCCGGTTAAAAGCCTCATCACAGGCTGGAGTCCAGATCACCAGCCGGGGCATTGTTTTCTTGGTCAGGTCGGTAAGAGGCTTGGCCACAGTACTGAAATGAGAAACAAATTTTCGGTAATAACTGGCAGTGCCCAGAAAAGCCATAACTTGTTTCTTAGTTTGGGGTACAGGCCAGTCTCTAATAGCCTGGATTTTGGCAGGCTCAGGTCGGAGCTTCCCTCCTCCCACTCTATGTCCTAGGTACTGGACTTCCCCCATCCCCAATTGGCATTTATCGGGTCGAATAGTTAGGCCGGCTGCAAGAATCAGGTCCAAAATAATGGCTACTTGATTCAGATGTTCCTCCCATGTGTGGCTGAAGACGGCGATATCATCCAAGTAGGCACAAGCAAAGTCATCACATCCCCGGAGGATCTGATCCACCATTCTCTGGAAGGTGGCCGGGGCATTTTTCATTCCAAAAGGCATGCTTAGAAATTCATACAGACCAAAGGGGGTTATAAAAGCGGACCGTTCTCTCCCTTCATCCGTTAGAGGGATCTGCCAGTATCCCTTACTGAGATCCAAGGTAGTGACATATCGGGACCCAGCCAGTCGGTCTAGAAGTTCGTCAATACGAGGCATTGGGTAAGAATCGCTGACGGTATGGTCGTTTAGTCGCCGATAGTCCACACAAAATCGAGTACTCCCATCCTTCTTGGGTACTAACACCACAGGGGAGGCCCAAGGGCTATGGGAGGCCTGGATTACCCCAAGCTGTAACATCTCCTCCAGTTCGTGCTGCATGGTGTTTCGAACTGATTCAGGTACCCGGTAAGGAGCCAGTTGTATGGGACGGATGCCCTGAGTGTCCACATGATGTTGGGTGACGGTGGTTCGACCTGGTTGGGATGAGAAAGCAGCCCGTCTCTGTTGAAGCACTTCCAGCATCTGGATTTTCTGTAAGGAGTCCAGGTAATCTCCCAGGGGAACCTGTTCCACAGTGGATGGGGCTCTCGCTGCTTCCACGAGATCAGGTAGAGAGTCCTCATCCTCTTGACCATCTTCTGAAGCCAACCGACAGCTTGCTATCATTGGAATGTTCCGGTCATGGTACTCCTTAATCATATTCACATGGACAGTCTTTTGCCTTAGCCCCTGATCATCTAAAGCAAGAAGGTAATTGGTATCATTCAGTTTTCTGAGAACCCGGAAGGGACCCTCCCATGTGGTCTGCAGTTTATTCTGCCGATGGGGAACAATCATTAAGACTTGTTGTCCTTCTACAAACTCCCGATAGCGTGCGTTACGGTCATACCATGTCTTCTGTCTGGTTTGAGCCATACGCAAATGACTCTGTGCAAAACTAGCAAGTTGGGCCAAGGTTTCTCGCAGCTTTAGGACATAAGGGACAACAGGGGTTCCTGTATCTTCAACTTGCCCCTCCCAGTATTCCTTGAGCAGGGTTAAGGGTCCTCGGACCTTTCTTCCATAGAGTAGTTCAAAGGGGGAGAACCCAGTGGACTCCTGGGGAACTTCCCGATAGGCAAACAAGAGATGGGGTAGGTACTTCTCCCAGTCTGAATCTCGGTCCGTGAAGGCCCTCAGCATATTCTTCAGAGTGCCGTTGAATCGTTCACAAAGTCCATTTGTTTGGGGATGATACGGGGTCGTTCGGATCGCTCGTACTCCACAGGTGCGCCACAGACACTGGACCAACTCTGACATAAACGGGGAGCCTTGGTCCGACAAGATCTCACTGGGGAATCCTACTCTGGTAAAAATAATAACCAAGGCCTCGGCCACCTTGGCTGCAGAGATACTTGACAAGGCCACGGCTTCTGGATATCGGGTGGCGTAGTCCACAACAGTGAGAATGTACTGCTTTCCAGATTTACTTGGTTTAGCCAGAGGTCCAATGATATCAACAGCTACTCTTTGAAAGGGTTCTTCTATTATAGGGAGCGGTTGCAGGGGTGCCTTTGGGTGATCTCCGGGTCGCCCTCTACGCTGACATATGTCACAAGTTCGGCAGAAATGCGCCACTGCTTGGGAAATCCCCGGCCAATAAAAAGTTTGAGTCAATCGTCTCTCGGTGCGGGTTTTGCCTTGATGGCCAGCCGTAGGAATGTCATGAGCCAGGTGTAATAGGGGAATTCTGTACTTCTGAGGAACAATCAGCTGTTTGCTATAAGTCCAGGGCTTATCTAGGGAGTCGGCATTGGCAACCCGATACAGAAGTCCATTTTCTCTGATAATTCTTTCTCCGTTTTCCCCTAGCTGCCCTATTTCAGCCCGAGTTCTAAAACTAGCAAGGGTGGGGTCAGTCTCTACTTCTTCTTCTTCTAAACTGAACTTTATCCCAAGTAACATTCATATTATCCCCACAAGAAGAATCACTCACCGGCTGTAATGGCAGTTCTGGTGGCCTCAGTTCCATGGATGGGTTGTACACGTCCACATGGGCTGCTCTCTTGGCTTGACTTCTGGTTACCGCACCGACAAAGTGGCAATGAAGATTCCCCACATCATTTCCTAGAAGAACGTCTGCAGGGAGGCCGCTCATCACACCGACCACACATTGTTTTGCCCCAAAGCCATAATCCAGGGTCACACTCGCTCTTGGAATATATCTCTGGGTACCTCCTGCCAGTTCAATGGCAATTCCTGGTCCCTTTTGAATTGCTTGTGGTTGAATTACTCGGGGATCGGCTATGGTGAGGAAAGCCCCAGTGTCACGGAAGCCAACAACTTTTTGGCCATCCAGCACGACCTCCTGTAGATGTTTGTCCTGAAGATCAGAAGAACAGGTGGCTGGAGCTCGCACCCCATAGACTCCGGGTAGGGGAGCCAGGATATCTGAGTCACTTGGCAAGTCATCAGGCACAGAATCCAGCTCTTCTCCTGGTGAAGGTGTCTGTAGGTAATGAACAGGCAAAGGCGGTCTGTAGCTGTTCTGTCTACGAACACCTGGACATTGGAATTGCATGTGCCCAGGCTGCCCACATCCATAACATCTGCGCTCTGGGATTCTTCCTCCGCGTCGTATTCCCAAAGGTGGAGCATGAGTAATGCGAGGCACAGTCACACGAAGGTCCCCATGAGTTGACGGTCTAGGGTGATGGTGAACATTGGGGCCAGAAGGACCAGGGGCCACCAGCGTTGGGGGGTTGGTGTTTTTTTTCTCACTGGGTAGTAGTTTTTTCCACTGAGGCTTGATGGTGAGAGCCTCATCAGCTAGAGCTGCAGCTTCCTCCACAGTGGCTGGTCTCCTTTCACGCACCCATTCCCGGATCTCAGCGGGGCACTTGAAGTAAAACTGCTCTTTTAGGAGGACCTGGAGGACGGTCTCCAAGGTTAAGGCCTCCTCTGCCTCCAACCAACGATGCCACAGATGTTTGAGTTTGTGGGCATACATCTTGAAGGACACTTCCTCATCACATGCTAGAGTACGGAACTGAGTCCTGTAAGTGTCTGGCGTTACAGCATAATGTTCTAGAATAGTCTGTTTAATATCCGCATACTCACAGTTCCACCGAGGGTCCATAGCTCTATAGGCTGCAGCAGCTCCACCCTCTAAGAGCCCAACCAGATGCCGGACGCGCTCCCTTTCTGGGACTTCCATTAATCGACACTGATGCTCAAAGTCCTGGAAGAAGCCCTCAATGTCACCAGCAGCCTCATTAAACTGCTTGAAGTCTTTGCGGGACACTCTGGGAAGTTCCCTCATGATGGGTGCTGGGGTTACAGTCTGTCTGGAACCTCTCGCGGCTTCCACAGCGAGCTGCTTATCCAGCAATGCCATCTCCTCCATCCTGCGCTCCTTCTCTTCAGCTCCACGCATGGCCTCCCTCTTATCTTCTATGGTGGCCTCATCTCCAAGCAGTGCCATCTTTTCCTTGTACCACACAACCCATTGACTTTTTTGGGTATTCACCTCCGACTCCCGTCTTTGCTCCCCTTGCTGTGGAAATTGTTCCTCGGTGCCATCTTGCAGGCAAGCGTGTTCCAATGCCTCAATTAGTTGCTCCTTAGAGAGTCCTTTGTAGCCGACACCTAATTCACGGGCCTTTGTTTGTAGACTCGCCACAGTCCAGTTCCTGTATCCTGAGGTTCTGGTTTCACACGTCGATTGGCTGTTGTCCTCCATTTCTTCTGCTCTGATCCCGCCGCTGCCACCAGTTTGTGACGGGGTGTACATCAGAGCAAAGAGAGACAACAGGCCGAGGATGATCCAACAGGTTTACTAACAGGAATACAGGAACAGCACACGACAAGTCCAAATAAAACAGATTCGGGGGCACCTCCCGATAATCCAAAGTGCCAGATCACAACGTAATAGTCCTTTTCAGAGTCCCAGAAATCCCACACAATCCACTGGACGGCGAGGTCTGTCCGCAGATTCAGATCTCGCTCCCTTCCTCTTCAAAAACTCAACTCCCAACTGCATTTAGAAACAGGAGTGAATTGTTTGAGATCGTGGGCCCGCCCCTCAAGGGTAGGGGTCTATGCAATGGTTGGGCCCACTAGAAGATTCTAGAAGGTTGGCTCCGAGATGTCTACAGGTTTGTGTAGTTGGCGTTATCCACTGCTTACGAAACAATGAGAAGTTCCCCTGGCTGTGTGGACAAGAGATAATTGCATTATGGGCCCAGAGACACAGGAGATGGGGGGAAGGTATGGTTACTTACATCCCAAGACATTTCAAAGTGTTCAGTAAGTACAACCAAAGGAAAGTGACATCACATCCTGACATAGTATTACAGCAAATACAGTGAGAAGGTAAAATACATCATGACAGCGTGGTCCGGATCTTCTTGCAGCCGTACAGCTAACAGAACTCATGGAACACCTCCGCTTCAAAGGCTGGGCCTTGGTCAGTAAGCATCTTCTCAGGGTATTCATGTGGTCGACAGAAGTAAGCTTGGAACGCTCTAGCGGCGGTATGGCCGGTTAGGTCTTTGACCGGGACAACCACCATGAACCTTGAATAGTGATCCACTATGGTGAGAGCGTAAGTGTACCCACTTCGGCTGGGGGTGAGCTTCACATGGTCCAGGGCGACCAGCTCCAGCGGTTGATGTGTAACGATCGGGTGCAGGGGTGCCTTCTGGCTGGCCTCGTCCTTCCTTTTCAGCGTGCACGGGCCGCACTCTCGGCACCAGGCCTCCACAGACTCCCGCATCCCGCTCCAATAGAACCGCTCCCTCAACAGCATTTCCAATTTCTTCCATCCAAAGTGTCCGGCACCATCATGGTAGGCTTGTAGAATGGTGGGCACCTTAGCTTGGGGAATCACCAACTGGCGGATTTTCTCATGAGTTTTTGGGTTAATCAGCTCACGGTACAACTTCCCTTGGAGTAGATACAGCCGGGTCCGTTCTTTCCACAGGCGTTGGGCTTCAGCTGGGGCGGCAGGGTCTATTCCGGCAGCGCCTTGCTCCACTAGGGTCTTGACTAGGTGGACAGCGGGCGCCTGGTTTTGAGCTTCCTGCCACTCCTGACTGAGTAGCGGGTCCAGGTTCGCCCGTTGTTGGTGAACATGGACCTTCTCAGTTAGTGGCTGGTGAAATGCAGGCAACTCGATCTCTTCGAGGTCATCATCCTCACACCCTTCTTCTGACAAGTGGGGCATCCGAGAGAGTCCATCAGTGTTAACGTTGGCACGACCGGCCCTTTATTTAATTGTGAAGTCGTAGTTGGTTAGCCTGGCCACCCACCGCTGTTCCAACGCACCCAACTTGGCTGTGTCCAGGTGGGTCAGCGGATTGTTATCCGTGAAAGCGGTGAATTTTGCCGCAGCCAAGTAATGGCGGAACCGCTCGGTGATAGCCCACACCAGCGCCAGGAGCTCCAGCTTGAAAGAGCTGTAATTTTCAGGGTTCCTTTCAGTCGGTCGGAGCCTCCGGCTAGCATAGGCAATCACTTTTTCCTTCCCGTCTTGGACCTGGGACAAGACTGCCCCCAAGCCCACATTGCTGGCATTGGTGTAGAGGATGAACGGGTGGCTGTAATCAGGATACGCTAGGATCTCCTTCCCGGTCAAGGCCGCTTTCAGCTGGTGGATGGATTCCTCATGCCTCTCTTCCCACACCGGTGGGGCTCCGAGGGGTCTACCACCTTTGGTCTGTCCCACGAGGAGGTCTTGCATGGGGGCAGCCATCTTCGTGTATCCCTTGATGAAGCGACGGTAGTACCCTACCAGACCCAGAAACTGCCTTACTTCCCTCACTGTGGTTGGCCTCGGCCAGTCTTGGATGGCAGTGACTTTCTCGGGGTCGGGGGCGACACCTTCTGCTCCCACTACATGCCCCAGGTACTGCACTCTGGGTTTCAGCAGATGACACTTGGAGGGCTTCAACTTCATCCCGTACTTGGCAAGGGACGCGAACACCTCGGCTAGGTGTTCCAGATGGGCTTCATACGTCTGTGAATACACAATTACATCATCCAGATACAACAGGACGGTCCCAAAATTCAGGTGCCTCAAACAGCACTCCATCAGCCGTTGGAAGGTACCCGGGGCATTGCACAGCCCGAACGGAATACTGTTGAATTCACAGAGTCCCATAGGGGTGGTAAAGGCAGTTTTCTCTTGGTCTTCGGGCGCCACGGCCACCTGCCAGTACCCACTGGTGAGGTCAAGGGTGGAGAAGTAGTTTGCGGTTCTCAGCGCGGACAAGGACTCCTCGATACGGGGCAGAGGTTAGGCATCCTTATGTGTTATCTGGTTAATCTTCCGGTAATCCACACACATCCGCATGGTGCCATCCTTCTTCTTAACCAGCACCAACGGGGCGGCCCAGGGACTACAGCTGTCCCTGATAACCCCTGCCTTCCTCATATTCCTCAACATGTCCTTGGCGCACTGGTAGTGTGCAGGAAGAATGGGCCTGTACCTTTCTTTGATAGGGGGATGTTCACCGGTAGGGATATGGTGTTGGACCCCTTTAATTTGCCCAAAGTCTAGGGGATGTTTGCTGAAAACTTGCTCGTACTCCCTACCTACCATCCTGTATACCCCTTCTTTGTGATGTGTAGGGGTATCGTCAGTGCCCACGTGTAGCTGTTGGTGCCACTCGTCTAACTCCCCTTGGGACGGGTGAGTGCTGGCAGTAGGTAGTGAAACTGGAGGAGCTGCTTTATGGATGGTGTGGGGATCTAGGGTGAGCAACTTGGCAAGTGTGGCATACTGGGGAAGCCTGACTTCTTCCTCCCCACAGTTCAGCACCCTCACGGGCACTCTCCCCTTCTTTCGCCCCACAGTCATGGCCACTTGTTTATACCCCACTTTGGTCAATGGGAGTCCATCAGCAGCAATCAGTGTTATACTAGTATCTGGGGGAACCAGCTCGTCTGTCCCCCAATACCGTTGATACAATGTGTATGGTATGGTGGTTACCTGTGATCCAGTGTCCAAGAGAGCCATCACCAGTATGCCGTCCACAGCCACGGGGATGATAGGCCGGGCCCCGATATACCGGTCCCACCAGTCTGGGGGGCCACGGGTTTCTACTCCTGAGGATTGGCCCGTGGCCCCAGGGGTTGCTCGTTTGGCCAGGCTTGCTGCACCTGTAGCAAATTGGAGGTCTGTTCCGCGAATTGTTAGCACTTCTTCGCTGCATCCAGGGAACATCCTCAGGGCTGTCGGCGAGCTGTATCTTTGCTGGAGGCTGGGATCTGGTCAGAGGTTGGAGTGCGGCGAGAATCTTGGCGAGGTCTCCATCCATGCGGCGGACCTGGGCAGCCAGTTCTTCCATCGTGCTGCTTGGAGCTGTAGGTACTGGAGAGGCTGGTAAGGCAGGGGCCACCACGACGGGGGCCGTCTCAACTGGCCACGGGGCTGGTTCCAAGACTTCCGAAGCTGGAGGTTGCAGAGCTTTGATGGTCCGTTCCTTTAACACAGCAAAGTCCACATCAGGGTGTTCTAGGGCCCACAGCCGGAGTTGTTTGCGATCCTCAGAGGACCTCATCCCCTGCACAAATTGCTCTACTAACATTTTGTTGCTGTCCGCCTCATTGATGGTGTCCACCCGCTTCAGTGTGCGGAGGGCGGTTTGCAGACGTAAAGCGTAGTCCCGAATGCTGTCCACAGGCCGTTGCCGACATTGGTAAAACTGCATCCTCAGCTCGGCTGCGGTACGGGTCTCAAAGACAGTCTGTAGTTTCTCAAAGATGGTGGCTACAGACCCCTCGGCCCAGGTCTCCGCCTCCTGCTCAGCCGCGCCGGTTAGCTACCCCAGCACTACCGCTGCACGTTGCTTATCAGTCAGGGGGTACAATTCTAGGAGCGGGCTAAGCTTCTTCCGGAAGACCTGTAACGCATCAGGCTTCCCGTCGTACTGCGGCAGCCAGGTAGCTCCGGGCACATAGGGCAAGGAGAACGGCATCACCTGAGCGAGAGCTGGGACCGCGGCACCCCTCGCCAGCGCGGCCGGGACCTGGGCAGGCCCATTCCCATCCACGGGTGCCACTGCAGCTGCGACCGCCGCTCCTCTAGCAGCTCCGTCGGGCGCAGACATCTTGTTTCCGTCCCCCTTAGCCTCTTTCCGGCTCCTCCTCTATCGGGGTGGGATTTTGGCCTTCGCGCCTCCACTACTCGAGGAGACGCTCGAGCGGGAACTTTTCGCGCCAAAGATGGCGGCTTCTGAAATTTTCCGGCCGGACACCTCCGGCGGTAACAAGGCGCACCTCTACCCAACGGCAGAGCGGTAAGATCCTGTTCGTGACGCCAAGTTGTCGCGGGCGGAGGAGGGGATGCTGCGCTTTCCCACTGCTCGGGTCCGGCTGCCGCTGCGGCCGCTGCTGCTCAGTGGTGGCTCGAGCGATGGGCCGGATCACGGGGACTCGAGCGGCGCTCCTCGCCCGTGAGTGAAAAGGGGTTTGGTTTTGGGGATTTATTGTCCATGACGCCACCCACGGTTGTGGTGATTTTTGGTAACACCACCGCTGCTCTGTATGGGGATCCCGGGAGCGGTGACAGGGAGCAGCAGAGTTGTTAGTTCTCCCCTCCGTGGGTAGGGGTTGGTTGTCCCGGGGCCCAGTGATGGGGTGGAGGATGAGGGATGGCAGGCCAGGTGCGGGGCCTGATGAGGTGCAGGGTCGCGGGGGGCAACGCTGTGCCTCACGGCACGGTGGTACTCACTCAGCCTGAGACGGTGACACAGTTCTCGGTAAAACACACGGCTGGAAAGACGGTTCCCACGGACGGCTGCTGTTGCTTTTCCCCGGTAGTTAACGGTGACTGTCTCTTTCCCTGCACCTTGTGTAATGTTGGTAGCGATGGGTTCCCACCGGTAACCCGCTCCTCGACTTGGATATGGGCCGGAGGAGCCCCTCTTTGCCCGCAGGCGCTGTCCCTGAGAAACTGGTGCCTTGGCGGTGGCGGTGTCTCTATCATACGGTTGGACTGTTGCCTTCAATCGGGACTTAGTTGTTTGGAAACCCGGAGGTCCCCTTCACTGACGGATTTGGCAAATTTCCGGCGACTCCTAGCCTTGCTGGGATCCGAAAGGCCCCTGCCAATGGTGCTGGCTTCTCCTTGTGTACCGGTCCGGTACCGCCGGGTCACCACCCGTCCACGGTCCTCACGGCACCTCCGATAGGCCACTCCTGCAGACGGTCACCGCCGTCTGCTAACCTTGCTGTCTCTGTCCGGGGCACACACCCGAACTCACTTCAGGCTCTGTTGCTGTCACTTTCCTCCTCACACTTGCTCCTCTACCACTCAAGCTCTGCCTGAGCTAAACTCTCCCTCTGACTGCCTGTGTTTTCCCTCCTCCAGGACTGTGAACTCCTTGATGGGTGGAGACCAACCGCCTGGCTCCACCCCCTGGTGTGGACATCAGCCCCTGGGGAGGGCAACAAGGGTTTCTGGTCTAGCTTTCATGTGCCTAACCGGGGTGTAGGGTGTGGTGATGTCATTACCTGTGACCCCTGGCTTGTCCAGGACGTCACATATGTATGAGCAATGATAAGGAAGGGAAGGGAAGCCGCAGCAACAGTGTACAATTGTGACAGAGCCTTGGTAAGTATGAAGCGCTTGCTTCATTCTTTTTTTCTTAATTTTTCCTTTATTTTTTTTATTTCTTGAGAGCTGGGTCCAGATCAAACATCCGTAATCCCAGGCCTGGACCAGTTTGAAACTGCATAAATCCGGACTTTTACAGTCCTGGTCCGCCCATCACTACTTATAGACAATGAAAACCCAAAAGTCATCTTATCTTAGTTTACTCAGAAAATTAGAATATTATATAAGACCAACTGAAAAATTGATTATAAAACTCAGAGATCTTGGCCTACTGAAAAGTATGTACAGTAAATGCACTCAATATTTGGTCAGGGCACTTTTTGCATGAATTAATGCATCAATGCAGCATGGCATGGAGGCGATCAGCCTGTGGCACTGCTGAGGTGTTATGGAAGCCCAGATTGCTTTGCTAGCAGTCTTCAGATTATCTGTATTGTTGGGTCTGGTGTCTCTCATCTTCCTCTTGACAATACCCCATAGATCCTCTATGGGGTTTAGGTCAGGTGAGTTTGCTGGCCAATCAAGCACAGTGATACTCTGGTTATTAAACTAGGTATTGGTACTTTTGGCAGTGTGGACAGGTTCCAAGTCCTGCTGGAAAATTAAATTTCCATCTCCAAAAAGCTTGTCGGCAGAGGGAAGCATGAAGTGCTCTAAAATTTCTGGGTAGAAGGCTGCACTAACTTTGGTCTTAATAAAACACAGTGGACCTACACCAGCAGATGACATTACTCCCCAAACCATCACTGATTGTGGAAACTTCACACTAGACCTCAAGCAGCTTGGATTGTGGCCTCTCCACTCTTCCTCCAGACTCTGGGACCTTGATTTCCAAATGAAACGCAAAATTTACTTTCATCTGAAAACAACACCTTGGACCACTGAGCAACAGTCCAGTTCTTTTCTCCTTGGCCCAGGTAAGACACTTCTGGCGTTGTCTATTGGTCTTGAGTAGCTTGATACAAAGACTGCGACAGTTGTAGCACATGTCCTGGATACATCTATGTGTGGTGGCTCTTGAGGCACTGACTCCAGCAGCAGTCCACTCCTTGTTAATCTTCCCCAAACTTTTGAATGGCCTATTTATAATCCTATCAAGGCTGCGGTTTTCAGGATTGCTTGTGCACCTTTTTCTACCACTCTTTTTCCTTCCACTCAATTTTCCATTAATATGCTTGGATACAGCACTCTGTGAACAGCCAGCTTCTTTAGCAATGACCTTTTGTGGCTTACCTTCGTTGTGGACTGTGTCAGTGAGTGCCTTCTGGACATCTGTCAAGTCAGCAGTGTTCTCCATGATTGTGTAGCTTACTGAGCCAGACTAAGGGGCCATTTTAAGTGCTTAGGAAGCCTTTGCAGGTGTTTTGTGGTAATTATTCTAATTTTCTGAGATAATGACTTTTGGGTTTTCATTGGCTATAAGCCATAATCAATAAAATTAACAGAAATAAACACTTGAAATAGATCACGCTGTGTGTAATGACTCTATATAATATATGCATTTCCCTTTTTGAATTACTGAAATAAATTAACCTTTTGATGATATTCTAATTTATGGAGATGCACCTCTACTTCAGTGGAACTCTGACTGCTCAGAAACACAGACACTTTTCCAATCAAATGTAGGGAGAATGTGCAAACAAGGGTGCAAAAATATTTACATGTAGCTATAGAGTGTACCTGTGACGGGGTGTACAACAGAGCAAAGGATGGACGAGGCCGAGGGACGATCCAACAGGTTTATTCACAAGAACACTGGAACAGCACACGATAAGTCCACGTAAAACAGATTCGGGGGCCCTTCCCGACAATCCTCGGACCGGATTACAAAGCAATCGTCCTTACAGTAGTCCAAAGAGTTCCACACAATCCCACGGGCCGCCACACAGGCCTAGCTCCGTCCGTGTCCACAGCCACACAGGCTGGAGCTCCTGCTCCCTTCAAGTTTCAGCTCACTCTGAAGTTACAAAAAGGGAAATGCATTGTCTGTGCTCCTTGACCAGCCCACCATGTTCAGGGGGTGGGGGTCACACATCCTATCATCAATGGTTTGGTCCATCACAGGGCTCCGATATGTCTGCCAGCCACAGTAGATGAAGGGATCCCCTGCTGTGCAGAACAATGACTATTCCTTCACTGGCCAATTCAATTACAGATTAGATACACAACTCTGGAAAGAAGAGGACAGGCTATTTACATAATCACATTAGATGCCAAGACTACAATTGTATGAGAGAGACACATTGAGATCAGTAGCTCCCCCAAGGAAATACATGAATTACAACTAATACAACCAGGGAAATATGCATATCATGACATAGTATCACAGCATATACAGTGAGAGGGTAAATTACATCTTCACAATCCCTCCCCCTCCCAACTTGTGTACGTACTAGGGACCTCTACAGGTCACTGGTTAAGTACACACAGGCAGAGCGTTACTTACATGTGGCTTCATGCAGCCACGAATTGGCATCGTAGCTCTCCCACATCATTGCCCAGGAGAACAGCTGCAGGCAGACCACCCATCACCCCAACCACACATCGCTTGACCCCAAAACCAAAGTTCAGATCCACAGTGGCTGTGGGAATAGTCCTCCATTGTCCACCAGCCAGTTCAATAACAATCCCAGGTCCTCTATGGATTGCCTCAGGCCGAACCACTCGGGGATCAGCCAGTGTGAGGAAAGCACCCGAGTCACAAAATCCAACAAGTCTCTGTCCATCCAGCACAACCTCCTGCAAGTGCTTACCTCGATGAGCAGAAGTCGTCATAACTGCGGGTCGCACCCCGTAAACTCCTGGTGGTGCAACATGGGGGGCTGAGTCACTAGGTGTATTGCAAATATAAAAATGGCTATTTTTGAGTTTATAAATTATGTCATACTATAACATTGATTAATCAGACAGACAAAGTGTACATGGTTACAAAATCTTGTATATACTTAAGGATTTCTGTGTGTTTGTCTTGAATATACAGACAAACAATATATCCATTTACCTAGCTCAAATACCTGATGTGTATTCTTGGGAGACTTGAATGCTGTGGGTTTATTACCCCATTGTCTGATGTGTGGTGTATCTCTGGTTCATCTATGCCCAGTGACTGGCCATCAAAGGGCATGGATCAATAAGACTACAACACATTAACTTTAAGGCTTGTAATATTGTTCAAGCCTTTTTAAGATCAGCTGAAGTATAGCACAGACAGAAGCTCGTGTTTCCTGCACCGTGAGACGTCCGGTCAGTGATGTCCAGGAGTCTCTGTCTATGTCATGCTTCTCTGACTTCCAGACAGATGATGTCCAAAGCTCCTTGGTGATGTAAGTATATTTAACTGTACTTAACCTTTGTATGTTCAATATACAAAAGTGTACGCAATATCATACTTTTCCTTTAAGTTTGTATTTCATATTAACCTTTATAATAAAATTACTTATTTGCCTTCTTTAAAGCCGTATCTGAACCTTAGTGTTAAAAATATTAGCAAAACATTTGGCGTAGTCGGCAGGATACGCAGAAGGCTTTGAGTATTTTTGTTAGTGTGATATTGCGTAAAATATGCCTCTTTTTAAGAAAAAAGTGGTTGTGAGTGAATGCATTGAGATTCCAGGTTGGGAACAGAGTCCCTATGATATTTTGGCAACCAAGTGGTCGCATAGTGTTGGTTTGAGTGAACCATGGGACAAATGTTTGAAAAATGCTGAACCTGTAGATGTGGTTGAATGCTTGCAGAAAGTGAAAGTGGAGAAAGGTAAAGAATTGGGCGCTGTTGGTAGGCGTGGATGGATCCTGTTGTCTGCATATAGAAAACAGCATCAGGAAAAGATACGTATGGTAACAAAAGTTCAGGAATTAGAGAGACAGTTGGGTGAGGTCCAGACTGCATTGGTTACAGCACAGTGTCAGAATAAGTTGTCAGTGGACAAATGTGATGGATATCAGCATGATGCAGACAAGTCTGCTTTATGTATAGAGCAGTACAAATACAGAAAGAAGAGAGGGAAGGAGAATAGAAAGGAAGTAGCTTTGGCCATAGCCAAAGAAGGGACAGAGGGGAACTCAGATGAGTGGAATGGTGACGTACAGAACTCATCTGATTCTGAAAACGTCACCGACCCAGAACAGGAGGATGACCATGTCAGTGGGGAGAAGGAAAGTGATCCTCCTCTTAACCCAATAAGAGTTCATCCTATATACCATAGACAAGTTGTAGAAACAGCTACAGGTAAACAGAACAGGAATATGGTAGAGGATTGCAGTCAGCTTCTTGATCGTTTTTCACAAAGGTCAAATGAACCTTTGATAGCTTGGATAGTCAGATTATGGGAGACGGGGGCTCATGGAGTGCATCTGGATGCTGTGGATGGCCCAAAGTTTGTTCAACTCAGCCATGAGCCTGTAGTGAAGGAGGCATTTTGTTCCTTGATAGTTCAGCGACCACATGTGGTGTGTAGTGTGTTGGATGTTGTGGCTATGGCATTGCAGCATAAATACCCATCTGAGGCGGACTGGCCGCCTAATGAAAAACCATGGTTTACATTGAAAGATTGTGCTCGGAGATTGAAGGAGGAGGCTATGAAAAATGCTATTTCAGCAAGTACATATGACGATTACATGCAAGTTGTTGTAAGTGTATCTATTAGAAATTGTATCATTAGAAATGCCCCTCCAGCTTATAAACATGTAATGATGGCATTAATGATAAATCAGACTGGGAAACCCATCTCCAATACATTGGAGGCGATCCGACAGTTAGGGGGTCTGGGAGAATGGGGTCCCAAACAGAGAGGTCAGCTTAATTTTGAAGAACAGTGTAACAATGTCAAAAGTAGTACAAATCGTAGATCCCGTGTTACCAGGAGAGATATGTTTATGGCCCTGATAAAGGATGGTGTTCCCTGGGATAAAATAGACGGGATTAGTACTGACGAGATGTGGAAATTGTATCAAAAGAGAAAATTGTATCAAAGGAGAGGACTCAATAAAAAGTCAGGGGTTTCCCATAATAAAAAGGTTGCAGCAAAAGATTCTGAATCTCCACAGCGCAGGCGAAGCAGGACACGGGGAGAAAGAGGGCCCACTTTCTCATCGTCACCAGCAAAGCCTACAGCACCGGGGGTGTTGGATCTTTACGCTGAAGTCAAATGTTTGGTGCAGGAAATCAAAGCCCAGCAGAAGAGGTTATCATCATCTTCCATCAAGATGTCTCCATCTGAAATGGAAGATAGATGGGGGGAAAAAGATAAGGGTAATGTTGAGACCACAGAGGAGATTGAAAAAGATAAGGGTAATATTGAGACCACAGAGGAGATTGAAAAAGATAAGGGTAATATTGAGACCACAGAGAAGATTGAAAAAGATAAGGGTAATATTGAGACCACAGAGGAGATTGAAATTTATAAGGGTAATATTGAGACCACAGAGGAGATTGAAAAAGATAAGGGTAATATTGAGACCACAGAGGAGATTGAAAAAGATAAGGGTAATATTGAGACCACAGAGGAGATTGCCACCAATACAGAATGTACAGAGATATGTAAAGAGATAAGTATTACAAAAGCCATTCCTGCTCATAAACAATACAGAGCCATCCAAATGTTAACAGAGAGACTGGAAACCAGGAGAATCCCTGTGTTCAGTCTATTGGAAGGGCAATTATTTTTGCTATTGTTTGGTTGGTCTCATATTTACATACCCATGCTGATAATTAATACAGCACAATATACCAATATGGTTGGGTAAATAGTGAACTTTTTAGGCTGTCAAGTTAGATGTGAATCTTTTAGCATATGGATAATGGACTGGATAAAATTGTGTTTTGTGCATTATTTGAGCTTGTATGCTAATCATGTTTGTGCTTTCTTTTTAGACTGGAGACCAGAGTTTTACATGTTATTAGAGCAATCAGGCTAAAACAATGAAACAAGTAATCATCCCATTGTGATGAATGGGTATTGTATTTACCTAATGGTTGTTGTTTGTTTTATGTGTATGTTCAATCAGGACCACAGTAGGCTTGTAAATGCCCTCTCAGTATGATGGTCTCATAGTCCAAAGGTCAGATTTGGCCTTCAACTGAACTCAGTTAATAAGAGAAGGGATAGATCAGGATTATTAATTAAGGTAATTCTAATGAATAGTGGAGACAGTGACATGTTAATCAGTTGATGGTACTGTCTATTTCTAAAATGTAGATAGTCAGAGGGAGGGCTCCTTCAGTTCTGCAGAGAAGATAAATGATTTGGATCTTCACATCCTATCAATGATTGTGCAAAAATTTGGGTGAAACAATTGAGTGACAAAGGTATTCCAGAACCTGCTGAAGTCATTGCTCGAGGAGCAGACAATGTGCTGACAGTTATGAAACAAGAAAAGTGGGAATTCATCCCAACTGACAGATGAGTAATATGTGTATTTTTGTCCCTTTAGATCAAACTCTGGAAATGTTGCATCATTGGCGCCACCATGGGCATGGATCTACTTCCGTCAGAAGCCAAGCAACCTTCAGACCGAAAACAGAGACCAACCATGGAAAATGTGGCCTTATTGAAAACCAAACAGAATCTATGGGTTTACCTGGCTCAGCTGATGAATACGAGCCATTTTTGTATAATAAAGACTACCAGTGATGACAATATATGAGAAACTTGTATCGAGGCGCTACTGACCCCTTTACATAAATGAAGACCTAGAAGAAGAAGATGTGACCCAAAACTTCATCTCCAATCTGTATTGTGCCTATATGAACTGCACTGGGGAACATTCTCTAACAGAAGAGATGATTGCCCTAAGGACTCAAAGGGTTACATGAGCTGATCTATCAGAGGACTTGTTAAAGCAAAATAGGCAGATGTCAACAATTAAAAATACAGAATAAGACAGGGCATAAACAGATTGCTATTATTTGTGTCTCTCATACAAATAAAAAAAATGCAAACGTATGAGGGCAGGAAATAATATGAGATTAACAATATAATGACTGTTTCATTATATACAAAAAATGTAAAATTGTTAACGAAATCATAGATACAAGGATTATCTATAATAATTGTAGGAACACTCACTGTAGCAGCATATGCAGCTAAAGCAATAGGACAATTCTCTTGTTTGGTGGCTATATTTATCACAAGTAGAGATGGATTTATACTAGATTAATTACATTACACAAGATAATGGTAGATGGTGGGAATGTGTATTTTCTTAGTTACCTGATTTTTGGATATATGCATTATATATATTAGGAGTAATTTTTGCTATTGTGCATGCATTGCTTTGTGTTGTTGTATCATCCGCTAAAACTATGCCGTTAGGGTATGGGACATTGTATAAATAATGTATGGCTCAAAATAGCCAAGGGTGGAATGTATTGCAAATATAAAAATGGCTATTTTTGAGTTTATAAATTATGTCATACTATAACATTGATTAATCAGACAGACAAAGTGTACATGGTTACAAAATCTTGTATATACTTAAGGATTTCTGTGTGTTTGTCTTGAATATACAGACAAACAATATATCCATTTACCTAGCTCAAATACCTGATGTGTATTCTTGGGAGACTTGAATGCTGTGGGTTTATTACCCCATTGTCTGATGTGTGGTGTATCTCTGGTTCATCTATGCCCAGTGACTGGCCATCAAAGGGCATGGATCAATAAGACTACAACACATTAACTTTAAGGCTTGTAATATTGTTCAAGCCTTTTTAAGATCAGCTGAAGTATAGCACAGACAGAAGCTCGTGTTTCCTGCACCGTGAGACGTCCGGTCAGTGATGTCCAGGAGTCTCTGTCTATGTCATGCTTCTCTGACTTCCAGACAGATGATGTCCAAAGCTCCTTGGTGATGTAAGTATATTTAACTGTACTTAACCTTTGTATGTTCAATATACAAAAGTGTACGCAATATCATACTTTTCCTTTAAGTTTGTATTTCATATTAACCTTTATAATAAAATTACTTATTTGCCTTCTTTAAAGCCGTATCTGAACCTTAGTGTTAAAAATATTAGCAAAACACTAGGCCAGTCCTCACATAACGGTGCCACATCTTCCTCCATGGCACTGGGCTGTAAATAATTAACAATCCGATTGGGTGCAGGATCAGTCCTCATTTGAACAGCTGGGCAGGAGACTTGCCGATGCCCTGGCTGTCCACATTGATAGCATCTGAGCTGGGTCTCCCTCCATCCAAGGCGTCCTCTTGGGTAAGGGGTAGGGGAACTTGGAGGCCGGCTCCCACCTGAAGGTGCTGTAGGGGTTTGAGGATGATTCCTCCATGGCCTGGCTGGGCATGAGGCCTGCAAATGCCCGGGATGCCTACAAACATAACACCTGCGCTCTGTTACTTCCTCTCCCCGGCGTATTCCAGAAAGTGCAGTAGAAGCAACTGGAGGCACATTAACACGGGTATCAACATGTGGGGGCTTAGAGGAACGGGGAACAATGGGGACAGAATAACTGGGGGCATCCGGTGTTGTGGAGCTGTTAGGCGTCTCTCCATCCTCCAACAGAATCCTCCACTGAGGCTTGATGGTGAGAGCCTCATCAGCGAGAGCAGCAGCTTCCTCCACTGTCGCTGGTTTTCTCTCACGCACCCATTCCCGGATCTCAGCGGGGCACTGGGCAAAGAATTGTTCTTTTAGGATGACCTGCAGGAAGGTCTCCCAAGATAAGGCCTCCTCTGCCTCCAGCCAGCGATTACATATTTGTTTGAGTCTATGAGCATATATCTTAAAAGACACTTCCCCATCATAGGCTAAAGCACGGAACTGAGTCCTGTAAGTGTCTGGGGTCACAGCATAATGTTCTAGAATAGTCTGTTTAATCTCCGCATACTCACAGTTCCACCGAGGGTCCATAGCTCTATAGGCTTCAGCAGCTCCCCCCTCTAGGAGCCCAACCAGATGCCGGACGCGCTCCCTTTCTGGGACTTCCATTAATCGACACTGATGCTCAAAGTCCTGGAAGAAGCCCTCAATGTCACCAGCAGCCTCATTAAACTGCTTGAAGTCTTTGCGGGACACTCTGGGAAGTTCCCTCATGATGGGTGCTGGGGTTACAGTCTGTCTGGAACCTCTCGCGGCTTCCACAGCGAGCTGCTTATCCAGCAATGCCATCTCCTCCATCCTGCGCTCCTTCTCTTCAGCTCCACGCATGGCCTCCCTCTTATCTTCTATGGTGGCCTCATCTCCAAGCAGTGCCATCTTTTCCTTGTACCACACAATCCATTGACTTTTTTGGGTATTTACCTCCAGCTCCCGTCTTTCCTCCCTTTGCTGTGAGGATCCTTCCTCCACGTCATTTTGCGAGCAGACTCCTTCTAGCGCCTCAATCAGCTGCTCCTTGGAGAGTCCTTTGAAACGAACTCCTACTTCACGGGCCTTTGATTGCAGGCTCCCCAAAGTCCAGGTCTTGTACTCTGCAGTGCTGGTTCCTGATGTTGAGCCATTGTCCTCCATTCCTTCTGCTCTGATCCCAGCGCTGCCAACCAGTTTGTGACGGGGTGTACAACAGAGCAAAGGATGGACGAGGCCGAGGGACGATCCAACAGGTTTATTCACAAGAACACTGGAACAGCACACGATAAGTCCACGTAAAACAGATTCGGGGGCCCTTCCCGACAATCCTCGGACCGGATTACAAAGCAATCGTCCTTACAGTAGTCCAAAGAGTTCCACACAATCCCACGGGCCGCCACACAGGCCTAGCTCCGTCCGTGTCCACAGCCACACAGGCTGGAGCTCCTGCTCCCTTCAAGTTTCAGCTCACTCTGAAGTTACAAAAAGGGAAATGCATTGTCTGTGCTCCTTGACCAGCCCACCATGTTCAGGGGGTGGGGGTCACACATCCTATCATCAATGGTTTGGTCCATCACAGGGCTCTGATATGTCTGCCAGCCACAGTAGATGAAGGGATCCCCTGCTGTGCAGAACAATGACTATTCCTTCACTGGCCAATTCAATTACAGATTAGATACACAACTCTGGAAAGAAGAGGACAGGCTATTTACATAATCACATTAGATGCCAAGACTACAATTGTATGAGAGAGACACATTGAGATCAGTAGCTCCCCCAAGGAAATACATGAATTACAACTAATACAACCAGGGAAATATGCATATCATGACATAGTATCACAGCATATACAGTGAGAGGGTAAATTACATCTTCACAGTACCCCACAACCAATGTTACTGGTGGGGCTAGTCACAACATAATGAACATATTACTGTAATTCCCAGTTCTGGGGTATTACATATTCTCCCTTAATTTCATCGGAAACAGGTAGAAATCAGAAGTGATAATATGCAATAGAGTGCGAAGTGTCATCCAGCACTAAAGAGAAAATACACATATAAAGTGTGTATATAACATTTGCAAGTCTGTCTTCTGTTTTTCCTGAAAGACAAAAAGTGCATTCAAGGCATACTTAATAAAACACACAATGTAGAAGTAGTGGAAAAAAGTCCTTCACATTCTTAAACCTCTAGAGAATAAAATGTAGAAATAACAAATGTCCATAGGCAGTCTCTATGAGTGGCTTAAACTCTTCAGGTAGACATACAGGAATCCTGGAATAAGGAAAAGGGAAGTCCTTATAATGGGGGGAAGGCGCAAACACAGTCCATTCCAAGGCACACTCGGTGGAAATAAAAATAAATTAAACGTTCAACTTGTCCAGATTTTCAAATAGAATATAGGCCCAGCTTTGGACTCAAGGTCCCTTACACACATAGCTTTTCCAGCCTTACAGGAAACAACAATTAGGCTATGTTTGCACGTACCTGCTGAAATTTCTGCAGCGATTTGACAGCACATGTGTGCTTCAAATCGCTGCAGAAGCACGGCGTAATGGATGCAGTGTTTCTGCAGAATAAATGCCGAATTCATGCGCTCGAGATGCTGCCCCCAACATAGACAGAGTGGGAGCACCATCCAAAGCGCACAAATTAATTGACATGCTGCTTTTTTTGTACGCACGGATTTGGGCCAAAATTTTGGCATCCAAATCGCTGTGTTCAAAAAAGCAATGTGCGCATGTCTCATGCACAATCTATATAGATTGTGCAGGGGATGCAGGACACATGCATTTATGCTGCAGTGCAATATGCAGTGTAAATGCATGCAGTTACGCAACATGCGCACAAGCCCTTCACTAGAGTCAGGGGCCCAATTGGGACAACATGTATGCAACGGCACAACTTTAGGTAGCACAGATGGAGCAGGTATAACGCTGATTGCTAGGAGTGATGTATCAGCAGTTGCAGGCACTGATGGTTTGGCTAATATAGCAGCTATTGGTGATATTGGCCCAATGGCAACCCATAGAGCTCCGTTTCAAGCCACAGTCCTCTTTTCCTGTACCAGAAGTATTCAGATTCTTCTCTGATTAGTTTGCTGCATCTAGCCTGCTGGAACAGGGAGACCTAGATCTCCTACATGTTGTTGTACCTACTCTATTCTTTTTTCCAACTACTCTGGCTTACACAACTCACTGCTGTAACTTTTGTGCACTAAACTCCACCCACCCAAGCCATTCTGCTAGTAACTAGGTGAGGAGTGTTAAAGCACACCAATTACCAGGATTTTCCTATATAACCTAAAACCAGTGCTATACTGGCACTATCTTGCTGATTATATACATACCTTTAGTTGTGAGCTAGGATGTAATGTTTTAGAAACACAAGCAAGAAAAGTTTGTAAAATTAACAGCTTTTTGATTGACAGCTGCTGCCAATGAGCTAATAGCTGGGGTGGGTTTTCATAGTGATTAACGCCTCCCTGTTTTTTGTTCCTCCCCCTATCTGTTATTTATGCTAATTTTATTATAGAAGAAGTTCACTAAGTGGCTAGAAGGGCCTGTACTGATGTCATACCCATGTGACCAGAAGGGGCGGCCTCAGCCAACAAAAAAATAATGTTGCTTCCTGGTATCAGCAATGTTGGCTGAGGCCCTGCCCCTTCTGGTCAAATGGGTATGACATCAGCAAAGGTCCTTCTAACCACTTAGTAAAACGCTTCTATAATAGAATTAGCATAACAGATAGGGGGAGGACGGACAGGCAGGAGGGTGGAAATCACTATGAAAACCCACCCCAGCTGTTAGCTGATCGGCAGCTGCTGCCAATCAAAAAGCTGTTAATTTTATAAACTTTACTTGCTTGTGTTTCTAAAACATTACATCCTAGATGACAACTAATGGTTTGCATAGAATCAGCATGATAGTGCCAGTATAGCACTTGCTTTAGGTTATATAGGAAAATCCTGGTGATTGGTGCGCTTTAACTCCTATGTTTTGCATACCATATATTAAACAGTACACATCTTCAAATATTGACAACATAATAAAAAGACTAATGTAATCTCCAATTCCGGGACATTACACAAGTAAATAACAGCAGTCAGCCTGATAAGAGACACATGGCTGAAATCTGTGTTTCAATCCCTACAACTAGCTGTCTTCAAATTACATAGCAAAACCTGCTGACAGATTCCCTTTAATAGGCAAATATCTGACCTCTTTATGTCTTTTACAAACTGAGAACAGACAATGTGAATTCACTGAAAGTGGCAAAACGTTTTTAAATTCTGAACAAAAAAGTGATTTGTATGGAAAAGTCTAGGTTTGCGGTTTTAGCAGTATACTTGGAATAAAATGACTGTTATCTCAACTCCCTATTGATACATAAGCCAAACAGTAATCAATAACCACAAAGACAACCAACTGATTTATTTGTTTTCGATGTTTCCAAAACAACATTAATATTTCACAAGAGAGGCATAAACCAATGCATTAACTCTTCCTTCTTGCAACTTCAATTCTGTCTGTTACTGCAAAGAAACAATGTTTGAATCTACTTAAAGGAGTTGTCCACTACTTTTACATTGATGGCTTATCCTTATCATCAATGTCATCAATGTCTGATCAGCTGGGGTCCGACACATGGCACACCTGCCAATCAGCTGTTCTTCGTGCTGGTGGCAGCAGCCTGTGTCAGGAAAGGCTGTGCCGGAGCTGCCCCATCAACTGATAGCAGCTGCGGTACTGCAAATCACCTCCTATTCAAATCAATAGGAGGCGAATGTGTAGTACCTGGTCGTGGCCACTATCAGAGGACGGGGCAGCTCCAAAACTGAGCATTTTGAGCCGCCTGCTGCTTTCATTCTGCTTCACAGTGTACTGGAAAGCAGAAAAGAAATTTGGTGAAGTGCGGTAAAATTGCAAAAAAGTGCAATTCCAAAATGGGATTTTTAAAAATTTTAATTTGTCATGTTCACAATATGATAAAACTGATCTGACAACATATGATTTCCCAGAGAGAGAGGGGAGCCAGCACGATCTGAAAATGGCATGCATCATATAAAAAGTGCAAATTCACAGATTTATTCCAACTGTACTGTAATATAAATGAGATTTTTAGCAAATAATTGATCAATTCTTTGAGCCACCCCTGCCAACGTCACGGCAAATCTCAATAGGGGGGTCCTACTCTATATTCTGTATTTCATGTGCCATGCGGCCTCCTAGATAAAGTTAAAAGCAGACCCATAATGGAGCACACATACCTGTAACCTGTATATATAACCGCTTCTATGTTGCAAAAGAGGCACTTGTGGATAGAGACCAGCCCAGGTCCCAGCATGTGGAGCAAGCTCTACACATACCAGGACCAGTGGCGTAACTAGAGTTGGATGGGCCCCGGTGCAAAGTTTAGACCTGGGCCCCCCCTCCACATACACAGACACTTGGGGTAAGGCATACCTCCCAACTTTTAAAGAAGGAAAAGAAGGACAAAGTTTGCGGCGCGCGCGCGGCAAATTTTTAGGCCCCGCCCCCTAACCACACCCATTTCACAGTCACGCCCATATCCACTCCCCATCCACACCCATTCAGCATGGACACGCAGGCAGCCGGCGGGCCTCCAGCATGGACACGCAGGCAGCCGGCGGGCCTCCAGCATGGACACGCAGGCAGCCGGCGGGCCTCCAGCATGGACACGCAGGCAGCCGGCGGGCCTCCAGCATGGACACGCAGGCAGCCGGCGGGCCTCCAGCATGGACACGCAGGCAGCCGGCGGGCCTCCAGCATGGACACGCAGGCAGCCGGCGGGCCTCCAGCATGGACACGCAGGCAGCCGGCGGGCCTCCAGCATGGACACGCAGGCAGCCGGCGGGCCTCCAGCATGGACACGCAGGCAGCCGGCGGGCCTCCAGCATGGACACGCAGGCAGCCGGCGGGCCTCCAGCATGGACACGCAGGCAGCCGGCGGGCCTCCAGCATGGACACGCAGGCAGCCGGCGGGCCTCCAGCATGGACACGCAGGCAGCCGGCGGGCCTCCAGCATGGACACGCAGGCAGCCGGCGGGCCTCCAGCATGGACACGCAGGCAGCCGGCGGGCCTCCAGCATGGAAACGCAGGGAGCCACAGTGAGGCGGCCGGTCGCCCACACAGTGAGGTGGCCGGTCGCCTTCACAGACAGGTGGCAGGGGGGCGCCCGCACAGACAGGCGGCAGGGGGGCGCCCGCACAGACAGGCGGCCGGGGGGCGCCCGCACAGACAGGCGGCCGGGGGGCGCCCGCACAGACAGGCGGCCGGGGGGCGCCCGCACAGACAGGCGGCCGGGGGGCGCCCGCACAGACAGGCGGCCGGGGGGCGCCCGCACAGACAGGCGGCCGGCCGACCGCACAGACAGGCGGCCGGCCGACCGCACAGAGAGGCTCCGGCCGGGGGTGAGGGGGGGGGAGGGAGGGAAATCAGCGCTGGGGAGATTTTACTGTACCAGCAGCAGCACAGGCAGCGCTCCTCTCTGTTATGCCACGTCTACTGGGATGGTAGGAGGGAAAAGCAGGGAGGCGGAGAGAGAGTGGGTGGGCGGAGCCCGGGAGCCGGCCGTCCCGATCGTGGCAACGGGACAAACAACGTAAAGCGTGAAAGTCCCGCTGTATCCGGGACGGTTGGGAGGTATGGGGTAAGGGATAATGACACTGACACTCGGGGTACAGGATAATGACGCTGACACTTGGCTCTCACCCACAGCACCCTGAAATCCCTCTATCAGCACCCAGCTTTCCTATGTTCTGATATTTATCTTGTCCTCAGCACCCAGCTTTCCCATATCAGAGCATGAGAAAGCTGGGTGCTGAGAGATGTATATCAGAACATGGGAAAGCTGGGTGCTGAGAGATGTATAGCAGAGCATGGGAAAGTTGGCTGCTGAGGGAAAGAGCCTTTTTCCCTCAGCACAAAACATTTCCATCCCATACTTGTATCTTTGTCCCCCCTGTATAAAGTTCTCAAAATACTGTAACAGCCCCCACATAGCCTTCCAAATAATTGTATAAAGGGTCTCACATAACCCTTCATATATTAGAATGCAGATACATAGCCCTCCATATATTATAATGCACCCCCATAATCCTCCATGTATAAAGTAGCCCTTCAATTATAATGCATTTCCCATAGTTCTCCATGTATTAAAATTCACCCCATAGTTCTCCATATATTATACTGCACCACATAGTCCTCCATGTTTTATAATGCACTTCCATAGTCCATGTATAAGGTAGCCTCCATAGTCCTCCATATATTATAATGCAGCCCCCATAGTCCTATATGTATTATAACACAACCCCATAAAACTTCAGATGGTATTATGCAGCCCCATACTCCTCCATGTATAATTCACCCCTATATTCCATGTATAAGGTGTCCCTTCATTTTGTATTATACAGCCCCCCCCCCGACCTCCATTTTAATGCAGCCCTATAGACCTCCAGTATAATGCAGCCTCATAGACCTCTATGTATATTACACCTCTATATTCAATGTATAAGGTGTCCTTCATGTTTATTATGCAGCCTCACCAGGCCTCCATATATAATAATGCAGCCAACCTCTCCAGGCCTCCATGTATAATATAGCAGCCAGCCTCCCAGGCCTCCATGTATAATATAGCAGCCAGCCTCCCCAGGCCTCCATGTATAATAATGCAGCCAGCCTCCCCAGGCCTCCATGTATAATAATGCAGCCAGCCTCCCCAGACCTCCATGTATAATAATGCAGCGAGCCTCCCCAGGCCTCCATGTATAATAATGCAGCCAGCCTCCCCAGGCCTCCATGTATAATAATGCAGCCAGCCTCCCCAGGCCTCATGTATAATAATGCAGCCAGCCTCCCCAGGCCTCCATGTATAATAATGCAGCCAGCCTCCCCAGGCCTCCATGTATAATAATGCAGCCAGCCTCCCCAGGCCTCCATGTATAATAATGCAGCCAGCCTCCCCAGGCCTCCATGTATAATAATGCAGCCAGCCTCCCCAGGCCTCATGTATAATAATGCAGCCAGCCTCCCCAGGCCTCATGTATAATAATGCTGCCAGCCTCCCCAGGGCTCATGTATAATAATGCTGCCAGCCTCCCCAGGCCTCCATCTATAATAATGCTGCCAGCCTCCCCAGGCCTCCATGTACAGTATAATGCAGTCTCCCCAAGCCTCCATGTACAGTATCATGCAGCCTCCCCACCCCAGGCCTCCATGTACAGTATCATGAAGCCTCCCCACCCCAGGCCTCCATGTACAGTATCATGCAGCCTCCCCACCCCAGGCCTCCATGTACAGTATCATGCAGCCTCCCCACCCCAGGCCTCCATGTACAGTATCATACAGCCTCCCCACCCCAGGCCTCCATGTACAGTATCATGCAGCCTCCCCACCCCAGGCCTCCATGTACAGTATCATGCAGCAGCCTCCCCACCCCAGGCCTCCATGTACAGTATCATACAGCCTCCCCACCCCAGGCCTCCATGTACAGTATCATGCAGCCTCGCCACCCCAGTTCTCCATGTACAGTATCATGCAGCCTCCCCACCCCAGCCCCACCCCAGCACAGCAGTCGCACAGGAGTGACGTCACCGCGCAGGCACAGGGGGAGTATGATGATGCAGAGCGGCGCTGGCCGCTCTATGCTTCATTATTACTGTGCGCGGTGATGGGGGAGGGGGGCCCCGGTGCCGCCGCTGACATCGGGCAGGAGGGCCCGGTGTCGGGGGCGGCAGCGGGTCATATAGTGGGCGCGTGCACTGTGACAGATCAGCGCAGCTTCTCTCTCACTGAGAGGAGCTGGCTGCTGATCTGTCGGGTCCCCGCGGGCCCCAAACTGCCCGGGCCCGGTCGCGATGGCGACCGCTGCGACCGCGGTCGTTACGCCCCTGACCAGGACTATATCACAACTGATCCTCCCAGTGCCAAACAGCAACCATTGATAAAGGCGGACCAGATCCAAGAATGGTGCTTAATTAGCAATGCCTGTGGAAAGGGTGAGGCAACTGAATGTGTACAGCTACCAACAGGAGGAATATATTGCAAACCAAGATCAGGCGTGCATAGCATGGTGGTGACCAGCCACCAGACATTTGTAGCATAACTACAACCAAACAGAGAGAGAGGGGAGCCAGCACGATCTGAAAATGGAATGCCTCATATAAAAAGTGCAAATTCACAGATTTATTCCAACTGTACTGTAATATAAATGAGATTTTTAGCAAATAATTGATCAATTCTTTGAGCCACCCCTGCCAACGTCACGGAAAATCTCAATAGGGGGGTCCTACTCTATATTCTGTATTTCATGTGCCTTGCGGCCTCCTAGATAAAGTTAAAAGCAGACCCATAATGGAGCGCACATACCTGTAACCTGTATATATAACCGCTTCTATGTTGCAAAAGAGGCAATTGTGGATAGAGGCCAGTCCAGGTCCCAGCATGTGGAGCAAGCTCTACACATACCAGGACTATATCAGAACTGACCCTCCCAGTGCCAGACAGCAACCATTGATAAAGGCGGACCAGATCCAAGTATGGTGCTTAATTAGCAATGCCTGTGGAAAGGGTGAGGCAACTGAATGTGTACAGCTACCAACAGGAGGAATATATTGCAAACCAAGATCAGGCGTGCATAGCATGGTGATGACCAGCCACCAGACATTTGTAGCATAACTACAACCAAACAGAGAGAGAGGGGAGCCAGCACGATCTGAAAATGGCATGCCTCATATAAAAAGTGCAAATTCACAGATTTATTCCAACTGTACTGTAATATAAATGAGATTTTTAGCAAATAATTGATCAATTCTTTGAGCCACCCCTGCCAACGTCACGGCAAACCTCAATAGGTGGGTCCTACTCTATATTCTGTATTTCATGTGCCATGCGGCCTCCTAGATAAAGTTAAAAGCAGACCCATAATGGAGCGCACATACCTGTAACCTGTATATATAACCGCTTCTATGTTGCAAAAGAGGCAATTGTGGATAGAGGCCAGTCCAGGTCCCAGCATGTGGAGCAAGTACTCAGTATGAGTAAGTAGATACCAAACATGTATAGTTTTAGGCTATGTGCCCACAGGAAATTAAACCTGCGGATTTATCTGCAGAAAATCCGCGGATTTTCTGGATTTTCCAGATAAATCTGCAGGTGTCAGCATGTACAGACACTCCCCATGTTATCCTTTGGGACATGGGGAGTGCTGTGTCCATGCTGCAGATACGTGCGGCTGCGGAACATGCTGCGGATATCCCACAGCTGCACATAATTGCATGTCAATTAATTCTGCGGAATTACCTGCGGAAATCCCGGCCCTCCACTATGGAGATAGAGGCCGGGACTTCCGCAGGTAAGCCGCACGAATGCCCGCAGGTTTACCGCAGCTATTTCGCTGTACTCCCGCAGCTAAAAATATCTGCGGATTCCGGGGAGCTGCTGCGGGAAACCTGCGGAAGTACCTGCGGATATATCCACAGGTACAAACTCCCGTGGGCACATAGCCTTGTTATTTACAGTAAGTGGTGAAAAAATGCAGAGATTTGCCACAAAAAAGGACCCTTTTGTCACCATTGTCCGTAACATTCTCATTTTTTGGGATTTGGGGCTGTGTGAGGACTTATTTTTGCATCCTGAACTGAAGTTTTTACAGATAATATTTTGGAGTAGATACAATGTTTTGATCGTGTTTCATTGCATCTTATTGCAATGTTGCGGTGACCAAAAAATGTAATTCTCTAGTTTATTTTTTTTCTCATTACATCTTTTACCAGTTAGATTAGTTTATTTTATATTCTGATCAGAGATTTATTAACGTGGTGATACCAAATATGTATACAAAATCCTCTATGTGTTCCTTTTATTTTTTTGAGCAGTATATATATGTATAATTAAAAAACAGCATTCACGTGAGGATCATGATGACAGGCACAGGGGACATAAGCTGTCATAACAGCCATTGGGACCCCATGATCACGTCAGAGGCGTTCCGATGGGCTGGCTCTACAATGCGCTCTCTGTATGTTAAGATTTTTTTTATCTGTTTATGAAAAATGGACAGCACACAGATGTACTATTCAGTTTAATTACAGATCCATAGATCGCACAAGGGAGTTTAAGCTGACAATCGGATGGATATTGGACAAGACTCAGTGCTTTTGAGTGGACAACTCGATCTGAGGAAAAAAAGAAATATGTGAACTATCCCATGGACTATCTGTTAAAAACATGGTTAGAACTTCTAAGTGAAAAACTGACGCCTATAAGGTCAAACTCACTGATTCAAGTCTATGGATCCATGAAAAAAATGGCCAACTCTCAGATGCCATCCATATGTTGTTTGATTTTCATGTTTGTTTGATGGGAAAAGCTTGAGAAATCTTGTACACAAAAAAGGATGAAACTTATAGTAAAAGGTGACACACAGACATAACATTGATATAATTTGTGTATTTTTGATTATGAAAAAAAAATAGCTGACATGGTATTTAAGTGAGCCATTACAGTGACATTCATAACATAGTTTAGGTCCATCAAGTTCAAGGAGATATGAGGAGTTCTAACCATAAGCTAATAGCCCAAATGATCTTCGGCCATAGTTTATTATTAAGTAGAATTTTCCATAATTAGTCTCTTGACCTATGTAACTTTACTACTTTTACATAAAAGGAAAAAAGAGCTAAAATGGTGTATTGCACGAAAATATAAAATCTTAAAGTGTAACTAAACTATTGCTCAAAACACTGCAGAATCGCTAAGCAGGTGAAAGTGGTGAGCTCCTGCGAGAGTGTGCACACAGCCGAGTATGACTTCAGAGACTTTCCATAATGTGAGTTATTCTGACAATCCATTCCATTTACAGACACCTGGATATCAGATAAATATTGGGAAAGGATGTTATTTAAATGTTTTTCCTTAATTTAAGTCAGGCATTTGCTTTTTGTTGTTTTAGACAATATGAGCCAACGGTTGCATGTAAATATTATACTGGAAAAAGGCATTGAAAGAAAAGACATGGCTGTAATGGTGCTGAGATACTGATTATATTGATCCTTTTGGGATTCTTTAATCCCCATTTGATGTTTTCTGCTCAATCTTGGAGCACAGGAGCCGGACTGTACACTGGGTGTTGTGTTCGTACAACAACTCACGAATGGGTAAAAGTAACAGACTAAAAACTGCAACTGACTCTGCCAGTTCCTGCACAGAGTAGAGATCCCAATCATGCAGTCCCTGGTCATTCCTGCCGGAGTTGGAATAGCCCTGACCACAGACTAGATGGTGGCAACTCGGGCCTATGCTGCCTGATTAGCCATTGAGTACCTCACGTTCCGCCTAAGGAAACAGAGAGAGAGGGGAGCCAGCATGATCTGAAATTGGCATGCATAATATAAAAAGTGAAAATTCACAGATTTATTCCAACTGTACTACAATAAAAAAAATGAGATTTTTAGCAAATAATTGATCAATTTTTTGAGCCACCCCTGCCAACGTGACGGCAAATCTCAATAGGGGGGTCCTACTCTACATTCTGTATTTCATGTGCCATGCGGCCTCCTAGATAAAGTTTCTCTGTTTTGACCGTAGTTATGCTACAAATCTGGTGTCTGACCAACACCATACCATGCACGCCTGATTTTGGTTTGCAATATATTCCTCCTGTTGGTAGCTGTTCAGACTCAGTTACCTCACCCCTTTCCACAGGCAATGCTAATTAAGCACCATTCTTGGATCTGGTCCGCCTTTATCAATGGTTGCTGTTTGACACTGGGAGGATCAGTTCTGATATAGTCTTGGTATGTGTAGGGCTTGCTCCACATGCTGGGACCTGGGCTGGTCTCTATCCACAAGTGCCTTTTTTGCAACATGGAAGCGGCTATATACAGGTTGCAGGTATGTGTGCTCCATTAGGGTTCTGCTTTTAACTTTATCTAGGAGGCCGCATGGCACATGAAATACAGAATGTAGAGTAGGACCCCCCTATTGAGATTTGCCGTGACGTTGGCAGGGGTGGCTCAAAAAATTGATCAATTATTTGCTAAAAATCTCATTTTTTTATTATAGTACAGTTGGAATAAATGTGTGAATTTTCACTTTTTATATGATGCATGCCAATTTCAGATCGTGCTGGTTCCCCTTTTTTCTCTGTTTTGACCGTAGTTATGCTACAAATCTGGTGTCTGACCAACACCATACCATGCACGCCTGATTTTGGTTTGCAATATATTCCTCCTGTTGGTAGCTGTTCAGACTCAGTTACCTCACCCCTTTCCACAGGCAATGCTAATTAAGCACCATTCTTGGATCTGGTCCGCCTTTATCAATGGTTGCTGTTTGACACTGGGAGGATCAGTTCTGATATAGTCTTGGTATGTGTAGGGCTTGCTCCACATGCTGGGACCTGGGCTGGTCTCTATCCACAAGTGCCTTTTTTGCAACATGGAAGCGGCTATATACAGGTTGCAGGTATGTGTGCTCCATTAGGGTTCTGCTTTTAACTTTATCTAGGAGGCCGCATGGCACATGAAATACAGAATGTAGAGTAGGACCCCCCTATTGAGATTTGCCGTGACGTTAGCAGGGGTGGCTCAAAAAATTGATCAATTATTTGCTAAAAATCTCATTTTTTTATTATAGTACAGTTGGAATAAATGTGTGAATTTTCACTTTTTATATGATGCATGCCAATTTCAGATCGTGCTGGTTCCCCTTTTTTCTAAGGAAACAGAGGGCAGAGCCGACTGCAAATTACCTGATTCCTACTGTAATGCTTCTGCCATCCTTGCACTTTCCTCCTTTCTCCTAATGACAGTGACACTGATGCTGTAGTTCCCTGGCCTAGCCAGGTCGTCACAGATAACATACAAACACCCCCCACCCCCATTAGACAGGGACACCAGCCAAACAAAAATCCTTGTTGCCTCCATCCAGGTTCTGATGTCCACACCAGGTGGGGCGGAGCTAAGCGGTTGGCCCCACCCACCGAGGAGGTCACAGGCCTGGAGGCGGGAAAAGTGACAGAACAGCTTAGGAGTTTGAAGTGAGAGGAGCAAGCACTTGGGTGTCTGGGTTTGTGGCACAGGCACTGACAGCAAGGTTGGCAGACGGTGGTGGCCGTCTGCAGGAGTGGTGGAGCAACGCGGAACCGTAGGACCGGGGACGGGCAACGGCCCGCCGGTACCGACCGGGGAGCGAAGTGAAGCCAGCACACACAGGCAGGGCCATCGGACCCCGACCAGGCTTGGAGCCGCCGACAATAGTCAGATCCGAATGTGACTGGAACCCCAGGGGTTTCACAACAGCAAAAGTCCTGATTGAAGGCAACAGCCCACACCGTGAGGGTATACAGCTACCGCCTAAGGCTAGAGACCCAAGGGCCAGCGTCTGCGGGCAAACTGGCTCCTCCGGTACCCATACACCAGGGAGCGGACTACCATTGGGAATCCATAGTAGTCAGAAAGAGAACATTAAGGTGCAGGGAAAGACAGCCGCCATCACCTGTCCGGGGAGAAGCACTGCAGCCGGCTGCGGGACCCGTCCATCCAGCCGTTTGGTTTACCGAGGACTTTGTACCTTTCTTGCTGTGTGAGTACACCCGTGCCATCTGGCACCGCGCCGCGCTGTCCCTGCAACCCTGCACCTCACCGACCCTGGCTCCCCGTCACAACATCACCAGGCCCCGGGACCACCAACCCCTACCCACGGAGGGGGAAAACAACATCCCAGCTGCTCCCTACCATCGCTCCTGGGATCCCCGTCACCAGCAGCGGTATTGCCCATCTTCACCACGACCCGTGGGTGGCGTCACGGACTAAATCCCCCAAACCAACCACCCCTTTCACTCACGGGCGAGGAGCGCCGCTCGAGTCCCCGGATACGGCCCACCGCTTGAGCCACCGAGCAGCCATCGCAGCAGCGCCGGACCCGAGTGTTAGCGAGAGCGCAGCAGCAACGGCGTCCTCCCCGCCCGCGACAATGCACTCACTCTCGCTCTGCGGGGTCCGCTCCTGTGTAACCACTCAACTGCTGCATAGGTCTCCTGGAAACACACTTAGGGGGCATGCTCTTTACCTCTTAAAGGGGCAGCGCACTTAATCTGGAAGTGCCTCCAGGCTATTGCTGAGAGGCACTAAGTACTTAAGGCATCCTCCCCCTTTGGGAGGTGCCTGAGCAACAAGGTTCCTGGCATGTTAAAATCTCTCTGCAAGTCAGCCTGTATCTCTTTCTGTAACCTCACTTATAACCTGTACCTGATCCCATTCAGAGTCCAGCCTGTGAACCCGAATTTGTCCAATGTCTAGCCTGTGTTCTAGCACCCGACCTGTGACCTGCTTGTGTTCCTGCACCCACATTTCTCCTGCCTGATATCCTTTAACCCGTTCTGCCTGTCACTCCTGGCTTTCCCTCTTGCCTGTCCATTCCATTCCCTTGCTACTGACCCTTGGGGTCAGCTGCTACTTCCAGGACTGCCCCAGAGTTGCTCCTGGTGTCTACCAGCAGCCAAGTCCATACTCACCATCAGAGACTCTGGTGAATTCCCGTTAGTCACTTAGCTATGCCCCTGAAGGAGGGTTTGGGCCAGGACCACATGGGCGCCACTCTCCTTCACCATGGAGACTTTGGGTGTTGAGTGGACTTTGGGTGGGGTACATGGCACTTACTTGCTGTTCCAGGCCGGTGTCCATCATCCCTGCTGCCAGTCGTCGACATAGGAGGATAGTCAAACACACAACAGCAAAGTTGTTTACTTTTATTCTTCACATCGTTATGAGCGACATGACCTTCCTTCTTCTCTCTGTGGGTTACTACTCTTTGTGCTGTCTCCCGCTATATAGGACCTCGTCCTAAATACTCCTATGCCTGTGCTTCCTTTCCTCTAATACCGCACACATTCGTTCGCTTCTGGTCCCTAACGGCTCCGGACTTATGGAGGTTACCTCGGAGTTCCCTGACTGGCCCTAGCACCGAGGCCACGTCTTCTCGCTTTGAACCAACCTTTCGACTGCTCTTCTCTGGAGCCCCCCCCCTCTCCTAGCCAGTTGCCCTGCCACCTGCCACTCCTCCTTTTTCTTCTTTAGTCTTTCTAATCTAACATGTCTTCTAAACTCACTTTACCACCAATTAAACCCTACCACTAAATGGGTGCATTTGGCAACCTAATAGACAGTTCTAGAACTACTAAATCCAGAGCCTAGTTATCCAGCTTATTTTGCATTTTTTTTTTTTGTTATTTCACTATTGGGCTACATAGAGGCAGGTAAGTAGATAGCAACTACTTACTCATCCTGCTGTCAGCCCATCCCACCCGGCTTAGAGCGGTCATGTGACCGCTCCTGCCGGGATTTTGCTGCTTCCTGTAACGTCACGACGACAGGGGCAGAAGCTTGTTGACGGGCATCATAGTCGAAGTCATGTTGCCGCCCTGCTGCCTACCAAGTACAGTGCAATGCAGCCCCTGCCCCTGTCATCCTCCCTCGCCCCCTCCCCACATTTTGTACTCTCCTCCGCCCCCTGTGCGCTGCTATCTGTACACTGTATGTGCCAGTCCATGGACAAACAGGGGGCCCACTCGCTGTTAGGACTGTGCTGTTTGCTCGACGGTATTCTCAGCTCTTTATGTTGTATGGGGCCCGGGTAACTGTCTCCTCCCTCCCCCGTGCACTGCCTTTCTGCACTATGTGATGAATGCAGCGTCAGGCGCGCCTGGCGTTTGAATACTGCCAGGAGCGGAACCCAGTGACGTCACACCTGACAATGCGGTCAGCAACACTGAGCTCTGCATCGCTTAGCTGTAGGGTCAGCACGGGGTGAGAGACAGCATACGGGGGGGGGGGGTTAGAAAAGACAGCGCAGGGGGGATAGAAGAGAGTGCATGGGAGAGAGACAGAGTGGGAGGTTGCTGGGGGTCAGAGGAGAGAGTGCAGGGGGAGAGAACAGAGTGCACGGGTGAGAGACAGAGCAGGGGGCTGCTAAGGGGGCAGAGGAGAGAGCGCAGGGGGAGAGAAGAGAGTGCACGGGTGAGAGACAGAGCGGGGGGCTGCTGGGGAGGCAGAGGAGAGAGCGCAGGAGGAGAGAAGAGAGTGCACAGGTGAGAGACAGAGCTCGAGGAGGTTCTATGTGTGAGTATATGTATATACAGTATATATATATATATATCATACACACATGGTGTATATATCTACTATAGACTCCCACTAGGTGCTATGCACAATGGTTGTGCAGAGGGTGGGCAGAGGGTGGGGCTGGACACAGAAGCTGGGCGGGGCCAGCGGTGACTGTGAAGTTGAGCAGTCAAACATGTCATGTTTGGTTGAGCTGCAGGTAAATAAAGCGGCTGCAGAAAAGAAAGTGAACATTCAAGAGGAAGAAAAGTTAGAAGCAAAAAAAAGTAATGTAAGGATGTTTTAAATAACAATACAGCACAGATTAGCTTAAAAAAAATATATATTTTGTGGCCGGACAACTTGAAATATCAACACACGCATTTATATTATTCAGCAGTATACCCAAAAAAACACAGCAAATTTACCTCATGGGGCATTGCCCACTTATTACACTCATCTGAGATAAGCCTGGCCAGTGGCGCAGTGGGTTCATACCCGCATGTGTGCCACATACACCTTCTCATCTCTAGAACATCTGTTAAGAGGAGACTTTGTGCAGCAGGCCTTCATGGTAAAATAGCTGCTAGGAAACCACTGCTAAGGACAGGCAACAAGCAGAGGAGACTTGTTTGGGCTAAAGAACACAAGGAATGGACATTAGACCAGTGGAAATCTGTGCTTTGGTCTGATGAGTCCAAATTTGAGATCTTTGGATCCAACCACCGTGTCTTTGTAGAAAAGGTGAACGGATGGACTCTACATGGCTGGTTCCCACCGTGAAGCATGGAGCAGGAGGTGTGATGGTGTGGGGGTGCTTTGCTGGTGACACTGTTGGAGATTTATTCAAAATTGAAGGCATACAGAACCAGCATGCCTACCACAGCATCTTGCAGCGGCATGCTATTCCATCCAGTTTGCGTTTAGTTGGACCATCATTTATTTTTCAACAGGACAATGACCCCAAACACACCTCCAGGCTGTGTAAGGGCTATTTGACTAAGAAGGAGAATGATGGGGTGCTACGCCAAATGACCTGGTCTCCACAGTCACCAGACCTGAACCCAATCGAGATGGTTTGGGGTAAGCTGGACCGCAGAGTGAAGGCAAAAGGGCCAACAAGTGCTAAGCATCTCTGGGAACTCCTTCAAGACTGTTGGAAATCCATTTCTGGTGACTACCTCTTGAAGCTCATCAAGAGAATGCCAAAAATGTGCAAAGTAGTAATGAAAGCAAAAGGTGGCTACTTTGAAGAACCTAGAACATAAGACATATTTTCAGTTGTTTCACACTTTTTTAAGTATTTCATTCCACATGTTTTAATTCATAGTTTTGATGCCTTCAATGTGAATCTACAATTCCTGAAAATAAAGAAAACTCTTTGAATGAGAAGGTGTGTCCAAACCTTTGGTCTGTACTGTACATTCTCAACCTTAGAAGTAACATGGCTTTTGGTAAAGGGAGAATTATCAATTGCAGATACTCAAATAGGATTACCAACGGTATAAACTGTGTGTTCACACTCAATAACAAAACCACTGTCAATAAAGGCCCCGTCACACTAAGCAACATCGCTAGCAACATCGCTGCTAACGAACAACTTTTGTGACGTTGCTAGCGATGTTGCTGTGTGTGACATCCAGCAACAACCTGGCCCCTGCTGTGAGGTCGTTGGTTGTTGCTGAATGTCCTGGGCCATTTTTTAGTTGTTGCTGTCCTGCTGTGAAGCACAGATCGCTGTGTGTGACAGCGAGACAGCAACAACTAAATGTGCAGGCAGCAGGAGCCGGCTTCTGCGGAGGCTGGTAACCAATGTAAACATCGGGTAACCAAGAAGCCCTGTCCTTGGTTACCCGATATTTACCTTCGATACCAGCCTCCCCCGCTCTCACTGCCTGTGCTGCCGGCTCCTGCTCTGTGCACATGTAGCTAGCTGCAGGACACATCGGGTTAATTAACCTGATGTGTCCTGCAGCTAGGAGAGCAAGGAGCCAGCGCTAAGCAGTGTGCGCTGCTCCCTGCTCTGTGCACATGGAGCTGCAGCACTGCCAGCACACATCGGGTAATTAACCCGATGTGTGCTGTAAGTAGGAGAGCAGGGAGCCAGCGCTAAGCATTGTGCGCTGCTCCCTGCTCTGTGCACATTTAGCTGCAGCATACATCGGGTAATTAACCCGATGTGTGCTGTAGCTAGGAGAGCAAGGAGCCAGCGCTCAGTGTGCGCTGCTCCCTGCTCTCTGCACGTGTAGCTCCGTGCAGTGGTAACCAAGGTAAATATCGGGTTGGTTACCGATATTTACCTTAGTTACCAAGCGCAGCATCTTCCACGCTGCGCTGGGGGCTGGTCACTGGTTGCTGGTGAGCTCACCAGCAACTCGTGTAGCCACGCTCCAGCGATCCCTGCCAGGTCAGGTTGCTGGTGGGATCGCTGGAGCGTCGCAGTGTGACATCTCACCAGCAACCTCCTAGCAACTTACCAGCGATCCCTATCGTTGTTGGGATCGCTGGTAAGTTGCTTAGTGTGACGGTACCTTTAGATCCAAGGCAGAACCTGAATCAATAAATGTAGACGTAGTGTCACGGGTGTGTCATGCTTGACAGACAGTTCTCTGGTGTAAAAGATTGGAGAATTTTGCTGCATAAACTGCTCCCTGACATTCTCTGCCTGCAGTTTATCCCTTTCCCTCTAGAGCCCTGCGGAGTTTCTCACCTTTCAGCTGCTAATCATTGGTACTGCCCTTTGTGTGCTTAAATACTTTCATTCCCCCTGGATCTGTGCAGGTGATAGACTTAGGGGCACTTTGCACACTGCGACATCGCAGGTGCGATGTCGGTGGGGTCAAATTGAAAATGACGCACTTCCGGCATCGCATGCGACATCGCAGTGTGTAAAGGCTGGATGATACGATTAACGAGCGCAAAAGCGTCGTAATCGTATCATCGGTACAGCGTCGGCGTAATCCATAATTACGCTGACGCAATGGTCCGATGTTGTTCCTCGCTCCTGCGGCAGCACACATCGCTGTGTGTGAAGTCGCAGGAGCGAGGAACGTCTCCTACCGGCCTCACTGCGGCTTCCGTAGGATATGCGGAAGGAAGGAGGTGGGCAGGATATTTACATCCTGCTCATTTCCGCCCCTCCGCTCTGATTGGCCGCCTGCCGTGTGACGTCGCAGTGACGCCGCACGACCCGCCCCCTTAACAAGGAGGCGGGTCGCCGGCCACAGGGACGTCGCACGGCAGGTGAGTGTGTGTGTGAAGCTGGCGTAGCGATAACTTTCGCTACACCAGCTATCACCACATATCGCTGCTGCGACGGGGGCGGGCACTATCGCACTCGACATCGCAGCATCGGCCTGCGATGTCGTAGTGTGCAAAGCCCGCCTTACTGCCTATACAAGTTCTAGATGCAAACAGTTTGCTTGCACTCATCTGAAGAAAAATTGTTGTTCTTTGCTGTAATTCTCCCTGAGTCTTCTGGAGATAAGTTGTTAATGTGTGTTTCCCCTGTGTCTTCTTTAATGCTTAGTGGGGTTGACTAGGCACTCAGCTTACCAGCTTCCTAGCTATGACCTAGTTTTAAGGTCAGCCTAGGTATCCTGCTTTGTGCATAGGTGCGGAACTTACAGTTTCTAGGGTGCTTAGGGAAGCCAAGTGGCAGCGGTAGGCTTGGTTAGGGGTCACCATCTTCCCCTTCCCTAGACACAGGGTTTTCTTTCCCTTCCCTTTCGCCGTTGACATAGTAATTTCCCGTACCTAGCGTGACAGGTAGTTATAGCATCAGATTTAGTTACCAAAGACACTTGTAAAACAAAACCAGAAGCATGTGTGCCGCCCCCACGTCAGCAGTCGGGCTGCTTGGATCCGGATCCGCAGTGGCTCGAGGGGTTTCCGGACCCGGGGGTCGCGCGGACACTCAAATAAAAAGGGACGTAAATGTACGGGGATTGCTGTAGATACTTCGTGACGCCACCCACTGTGTGTGGTAATATGGAGTACCACCGCTGCTGTTGGGAGGCACCCGGGGGCGAAGGAGTGGCAGCTGGTTGTTTAACCCCTCCGTGGGTAGGGGTGGATGCCACGGGGCTCAGTGTCCAGGACATGGGGAGTTATGTAGGCCAGAGGTGGCGCACTGGGGCGGACCGGGGGATGTTGGTGTACTCACTGTTGAATAACTGTACACAAGTCTGTTGGTAAACCAAGGTGTCAGTGGCCGGCTTCCGCGTTTGGGTGTACTCGGGTCCCACACTTCGCTGGTGTACCGATGTCCCTTCCTCCGACACTCTAATTTTCCTCACTTCTGGACAACTCCGTATGGAACGGGGAAGTCCGCTCCTGGTATGTTCTGGTTGGGAGATGTCAACTGACCCTTGGGATCTCACTGGGTGTTTGCGGATACCCTATCCCCCGCGGTGGGCTGCCGTTTTGCTTTATCTGGGCTAACACTTCTGGAGCAATGTCTGGAACTTTGCTCCTGGCCTGGTGAATTAGAGAGGGGGCTTGCAACCATCTTCTAACTAGGGTCCAGATACCCCACCTGTGCACGGTTTCTGGACCGGATCTCCGCTGTCAGTACCGGCGGGCTCCAACCCTGCCCTGGTCCACTTTGGATTTCCCGTGACCGGACTCCAGTCGCCTTTGGACACGGTACTCTGCTTGCCACCTAGTGTTAGGACCAGGATGACGGGTAGGCCCAGGAGGTGGATCCACTGGACTGAGCACCCCACCGAGGGCAAGGTACCCGGTAGCCGAAGCACTACAGTTAGCAGAACAGTCCGTTCAGAGGAGTGGGTGTAGAAGTCCCTGGGACCACGGAGTCTCTGAAGGTAGTCCGGGTGACGGAACGCAGGTTCGGAGGCCGAGATGATGTCAGGCAGGGTCCGTAACCAGCGGAACGGGGAGGTCGGTCACCACACGGATCCAGGGATCGGAGACGGTAGGAACTGAGAAGATGGCGGACAGTCCGTTCGGGGTTCTGGTACCGTCAGGACCGGTTGGCGAGACAGGAGCGGCTCTACAAGAGAGATAGGTAAGTACGAGACAATGGCACAGGGAGACCTGACTCCTAGCTTAGCAAACACGAAGAACAGGCCCCGCCCACTTGGAAAGGAACCCCCTATATACCCTGCACCTGAATCTTCAATATCCTGTTGGAGGACACTGGCCCTTTAAGAGAGGGTCAATGACCGCGCGCGCGCCCTAATGCGCATGCGCGAGGCCCGGTGCCAGAAGCCAGAGCAGGGAGCGGTGCACAGGAGGCAGGAGCGCTCAGCATCGCAGATGGGCGCCGGGACCGGGGACCGGGTTGCCTGGAGGACGCAGGTGAGGGAGCATGGAGGCCGCGGAGCGGGGGACGCCTGGCAAAGGAGCCGGGGAGCGTGGCAGGGGAGCCGGGGAGCGTGGCAGGGGAGCGTGGCAGGGGAGTCGGGGAGTGTGACAGTACCCCCTTCCCCACGCCCCCCTCCCCGCAACCGGGACAGGAAGGCACGTATCAGGGGAGTACCCACATTCTCCCGGGGTTCCCAGGACCTATCCTCAGGACCATACCCAGCCCAGTCCACCAGGAAGAACTGTCGGCCCCGCACGGTCTTCATGGCCACGATATCCCTTACCGCATAGATGTCATCGTTAGCAATAGGAGGAGAAGCAGAACTTGCAGTAGCGGAGAAGGGACCAAGGACAACCGGCTTGAGCAGGGAGACATGGAAGGAGTTGGGTATCCTCATCGTGGCCGAGAGCTGCAGCTTGTAGGAGACCTCAAGCAGTTCTCGTGGCAAGAGGGGCCCCATCGGGTAATTTTGCCAGCACGCCAGCTGACCGACGGTTCGTGTGTCCGTAACCAGGGGAGTCCCAGCAGGATTTAATGAGACATATGCGGGAGGACGTAGAAGATGATTTTCTCAGTGTGCAGGGCACCGATGCGTAGTACTACAGGCTTGGTGATCCAAGAGATGGTGTCAGAGAGGGGTCTCCCGTCTACAGAGGAAATCACGAGGGGTTTGTCGAGTGGAGTAACAGGCACCTGGTACTTGTCTACCGTGGCCTGCTGGATGAAATTGCCTGCTGCCCCGGAATCGAGGTACGCTTCCGCCGTGAACCGCGTCTCTCCTGCTGTCACTTGAACCGTCCACGTAACCGGGTCTGAGAGAGTCCCAGTACCTAGGGTGGCCTCTCCTACCAGCCCTAAGCTTTGGAGTTTCCCGGCCTCTCTGGACAGGAACGTAGCAGGTGTGTGCCCTCTCCGCAGTAGAAGCAGAGGCCCTTGGCGAGCCGTTCTGCTCGGCATTGTTCGGACTGCCGCAAACGGTCAATCTGCATGGGCTCGTGGACAGAGACACCAGACGACGTCGACTGAAGTACGGCGGGCTTCTGCGGAGGAGAGGAATGCCGTATCGGACGTCTCTCGCGGGACACCTCTTTGGATCGTTCCTGGAATCTGAGGTCCACGCGGGTGGCTAGTGCGATCAGGGCATCCAGGGTGGAAGGAACATCGCGGCCGGCCAGCTCGTCCTTAATACGACTGGAGAGTCCTTCCCAGAAGGCGGCGGTTAGGGCCTCATTATTCCACCCTAATTCAGAGGCCAAGGTGCGAAAGTGGATGGTGTATTGACCCACCGTCAAGGTCCCCTGGCGTAGTTTGAGGAGTGATGAGGCGGACGCGGCGGCACGTCCGGGTTCATCAAAGGTGGTTCTAAACGCCTGCAGGAACTCCTGAATGTCAGTGGTTACAGGGTCCTCCTTCTCCCACAAGGGGTTCATTCAGGCCAGTGCCTCACCCTCTAGATGGGACATCACAAACGCCACCTTGGCTTGATCGGAGGCAAACAGATGCAGAAGCAGTTTAAAGTGGAGGGAGCACTGGTTCAAGAATCCTCTGCAGGTCTTAGGATCTCCGGCATATCGGGGTGGAGAGGCCAAGCAGAGTTTAGAGGCTTCTGAGGAGGCTGCCACGGAAGGTGTGGACATGGACGTGGATGGGGAATGTGATGCCAGGGACGTAGCTGTGGCTTGCAGCGTATTCAGACGGGTGTCCACTGAGGTCATGAAGGCTAACATGCGGGATTGGGTCTCGCGTTGTCATCCGAGTTCCTGCTGCAATCCAGCTAGCTGGGACGCTAGTGCATCAGCGGGATCCATGGCCTGTTCTTACTGTTAGGACCAGGATGACGGGTAGGCCCAGGAGGTGGATCCACTGGACTGAGCACCCCACCGAGGGCAAGGTGCCCGGTAGCCGAAGCACTACGGTTAGCAGGACAGTCCGTTCAGAGGAGTGGGTGTAGAAGTCCCTGGGACCACGGAGTCTCTGAAGGTAGTCCGGGTGACGGAGCGCAGGTTCGGAGGCCGAGATGATGTCAGGCAGGGTCCGTAACCAGCGCAACGGGGAGGTCGGTCACCACACGGATCCAGGGATCGGAGATGGTAGGAACTGAGAAGATGGCGGACAGTCCGTTCGGGGTTCTGGTACAGTCAGGACCGGTTGGTGAGACAGGAGCGGCTCTACAAGAGAGATAGGTAAGTACGAGACAATGGCACAGGGAGACCTGACTCCTAGCTTAGCAAACACGAAGAACAGGCCCCGCCCACTTGGAAAGGAACCCCCTATATACCCTGCACCTGAATCTTCAATATCCTGTTGGAGGACGCTGGCCCTTTAAGAGAGGGTCAATGACCGCGCGCGCCCTAATGCACATGCGCGAGGCCCGGGTGCCAGAAGCCAGAGCAGGGAGCGGTGCACAGGAGGCAGGAGCGCTCAGCATCGCAGATGGGCGCCGGGACCGGGGACCGGGTTGCCTGGAGGACGCAGGTGAGGGAGCGCGGGGGACGCCTGGCAAAGGAGCCGGGGAGCGTGGCAGGGGAGCCGGGGAGCGTGGCAGGGGAGCTGGGGAGCGTGGCAGGAGAGCCGGGGAGCGTGACACCTAGCCAGTAGACCAGGGACAGTACCCTGGCAACCCTTCACAAGGCTCAGACTTGACTTCACTCGAACTTGCACTTTCACTTCACTTGAACTCTAACTTGAACTTCCACTTGAATTGAACTCTAACTTGGACTAACTGGTTCCCTCCCCCGCATCCTCAAGATCCCTAGGTGGGCGCTCCCATCCGCCTGGTCCTGCCCACTGGTGTGTCCTTCCTACCCTGAGGGGGGTGGCTAGGGTTTTGTGGCAGATGGTACCTGATGTGGGATGGTGTTGTACTGTTTTTTTGTGACCACCTGGCGGCGCCAGGGCGTCACAATGTCTCCCACACTATGATGTTCCCCATAGTCCACCACACAGTATTATGGCTGTACAGCTCCTTATACACTTTATTGTCCCTTGAAATCCCCTCCATATAGTATGATGTCCTCCATGGACTCGTATACTTTTGTCACCGTAAACCTTCATACAGTATAATGGTCACCAAAGTCCTCCATGCAATATGACGATCACCATAGCCCCACATGCAGTATAATGGTCACTACAACACTCCATACAGTATAACAGTTCCCATAGCCCTTCAAACAATGTCACCACAGATGCACATACAGTATGATGTTCATGACAGCCTCCATACAGCATGATGGTCACCACAACCCCCACACAGTATGATGGGCCCATTAGACATTCACATAGTATTATGTCCACCAGAGCCACTCCAACCCACACACCTACATAGAATGATGTGGCCCACCACCTCCATACAGCATGAAGTCACCTATAACCCCCTAAACAATATGATGGCTGCAGAGTTCACTATACCCAGCACTGTTCTTCAAAATGCAGCATACAGAACAATACCTCCACCATCCCTATCAGACCAAGTAAAATAGTAAAAACTCTTTTACTCATCTCCCCCTGGTTCTCACCCACCGCAGACTCTAAAGGGGGCTTTACACGGTAGCGATATCGCTAGCAATTTGTAGCGATAGCGAGCGTGTAAGTACTCGCCCCCGTCGCGCATGTGATTGTTTGTGATCGCTGCCGTAGCGAACATTATCGCTACAGCAGCGTCACACATACTTACCTGGTCGGCGGCGCTGTGACTGCCGAACAATCCCTCCTTCAAGGGGGAGGGACGTTCGGCATCACAGCGACGTCACCGCAACGTCACTAAGCGGCCGGCCAATCAAAGTGGAGGGGCGGAGATGAGCAGGACGTAACATCCCGCCCACCTCCTTTCTTCCGCATTGTGACCGGCGGCAGGTAAGGAGACGTTCCTCGCTCCTGCGGTGACACACATAGCGATGTGTGCTGCCGCATGAGCGATGAACCACCTGGATAAACAACCCTTACCGATTTTTGAGTTTGGGACAACCTCTTCATGGTGAACGATTTTCACCATTTTTGAGGTCGCTTAAGGTCACTGGTCAGTGTCACACGCTGCGATATCGTTAATGATGCCGGATGTGCGTCACTAACAACTTGACCCCGACGACAAAACATTAACGATATTGTAGCGTGTAAAGCCCCCTTATCTCTTCTTGCTTTGCAGTAGGCGGCATGGTGTTATGATGTCATTGTGCCATCCCATGACCTCTGCATGAGGATGCTGATATTGTTAACCAAGTCTCAATCAATGCAGCACACAGCTGTACTGGCCGATCTGGCTTTTTACAGTATGTTTTCTGTGAAACAGCGTGACGTTTCACAGTAAAATATACATGATTTCGATAACTCATAGTTAACCCATAGTTTAGGCAGCACAAACCATATGAATGGTTTCCTATAAAGCTCATTATAATGCTATATTTCTATTGCTATTAGATCTATAATTAATTGTATTCTTTTGTTTCTAATGAAAAAACAGAATACTGCTCTGAATATTGCATTATTGAAACATTGAAAATCAGTTGATTGAAGAACAAAAGGAAATCAATCAAGACTTTCCTCTTGGAACCTCTTATCGATTTAATAATTTACATATTGTGAGCCTTAAAGGGAACCGGTCACCAAATTTGGGGCCTATAAGCTGTGGCCACCACCTATACTGTATATACAGCATTCTAACATGCTAACATGCTGTATATAAGAGCCCAGGCCGCTGTGTAGAAAGAAAAAAATCACTTTATAATACTCACCTAAACGATTACTGCGGTGGAGTTGGGTCATATAGGCGTCTCCGTTCTTCGGTACCGGCGCCTCCTCTTTTGGCCATCTTTGTCACCCTTCTTCTGAAGCCAGAGTGCACGACACATCCTACATCATCCATACTCGCCGGCATTGAGGTCCTGCGCAGACGCACTTTGATCTGCCCTGAGCAAGGCAGATCAAAGTATTGTAGTGTGCCTGTGTGGGACCAGCAAGTGTGTATTACGTAGGATGCGTCATGCGCACAGGCTTCAGAAGGAGGCTGAAGATGGCTGAAAGAGGAGGCGCCAGCACCAGGGAACGGAGACGCCCATATGACCCATCTCCACCACAGTGACTGTTTAGTATTCTAGAATGATTTTTACATTCTACAAAGTGGTCTAGGCTCTTATATACAGCATGTTAGAATGCTGTATATACTGTAAGAGCCCACTGGTGGTGGCCGCATCTTATAGGCCCCAAATCTGATGACAGGTTCCCTTTAATAATAATCTTTGAATGATTTTTCTTCAATTTTGCATTGATAGCCTATCCTGGTGTTGTAATTTTAGCAAAGGGGTTCTGGAACACCAGTAAATATCACTGCCACTGCATTGTACTTATTATTGGGGTGTAAATATAGTGCGTGTAAGGGTTACAGTTGCACCCAGGCATTACAACCCAGGCAGGCTGAAAAGATCTTATTGGCCCATAGGAGGAGATCAGAGATTAATGATAATTGGGGACCGCATTAGGGATTTTGCATTGGCGCCTACGAACTTCAAGTTACGTTACTGACCTTGGAGTGAAATGCTTTCAGACTATTTCCGTAGGAAAACTCATATTGTAGAATCTGTTTGCCTATTTTTATTTTCAATGAGCAATCACATTCCAAAAAAGGAACATTGGTCATTTTAAGGGAAAAATGTCTAGGGGCATATTTTACTCATAAACGGGACTCTTCAAGAGGAATGAATTAGGAAATTTACTTCATTGCTCCAGAAAGTCAATAGTTTCAAACTGAATATTAAAGTCTGGGACTAAACTTTTGATGACTTATCCTTGGGTAGGTCATAAATCTGAGGTCAGTGGGGTTTCCCACACTGCACTGAACATCTGAAATCTGTTTCGGCAGGGGCCGGATGTAAAAACTGCACAGATTGGATCACCAAAGTATTTAGTAGCAATGTGATGAGCTCTGCAGTACCTCTGCTGGAGCAGCTTTAAGTTGACCGGTGCCAAGTGTTGGTCATTCATCAATCTGATATTGACAAACTTTCTCATTGATAGATCATCGATAGTTTAGTCCCATACAACCCCTTTTAAAACACATATTTTTTATTTTTGCCCCTCCACACTTCTTGGGCAGCCAAACATTTTTTTATTACTTCACTGACATGACTGTATGAAGTATGTTTTATGTAAGATGTCCATTAGTTTTTTTCTCTGCTTTGGGGTCATGAACTGTGCTACGTAATTTATATACATTTTTGTGATACAAATTTAGAAATAAGTTATTTTTAGTATTGTTTTCTTTTATATTTCAGTGTTCCTGTTTCACACTAAAAAACTAAATTTTTCAGATTTACTATGTCAATGTAGATAACTATTATGTGTATTTTTTATTGCATTTTTTATATTAATACTCATGTTTGATATATGTAGTTTTACATAGTTTGTTCCACAAGAAGTTATGAAAGATCTCTGTTGTCCATTTTTATCTTAGGGCTTAGCAGAAACAGTTACAAACCACTTTTACTTTTTTACTGCCAAAAGATCAGGTTTTGATACAGAAAAAAATGCAGCAAAAACGTACTGTGTGAACTTAGCTTTAGACTGTGTTCATATCATCATGGTTTATCTGCACGTCAGAAGCCCTGTTGAAGTCCTGAAAAAACAGATTCGGGCGTATTAGTTGCTGATGCGGCCATTGTCTTTAATTAACAAATCTGTGTGATTTTTACCTGTACCACTGGGATGCTATTTTATAAGAGCCTGTATTGTGATTGTGGTGCAAGTTTATGCTGTAAAAATATGCAGAATATAAATTTGGACCCATAAGACACAAATTTTAGACATACAGTAGATGAACTGATTAGGCATCCATTGTCCACTGAAAAGAAAGATTCCTTTTTACTTTACTTGTATATTGGGACAGTGAATCTGTGGTACAGAATCTCCAATTACCGTACCTAAATTATTCCCTTTACGTGAAGGAATGTTCTGAATAAGAGAGGATATTAGTGCCCATATTCAGCTGACGGGCTATGTTCTCCAACATGTAGTACATGTAGAAGGTGGTTGAGCCCTGAAATATAAAGTATATGGTTGTGTGTTATCCTTATTGCTAAATGTGTATGTTGATATGTTATAATACTAGTGTCGCGGGCGGAGGAGGGGACGCTGTGCTTCTCCCACTGCTCGGGTCCGGCTGCCGCTGCTGCTGCGGCTGCTGCTGCTCGGTGGCTCGAGCGATGGGCCGGATCCCGGGGACTCGAGCGGCGCTCCTCGCCCGTGAGTGAAAGGGGATTGGTTTTTGGGATAGTCTATTGTCCGTGACGCCACCCACGGTTGTGGTGATTGTATGGACACCACCGCTGCTCTGTATGGGGATCCCGGGAGCGGTGACAGGGAGCAGCAAAGTTGTTGGTTCTCCCCTCCGTGGGTAGGGGGTAGTTGTCCCGGAGCTTAGTGATGAGGTGGGGGATGCTGGATGGCAGGGTCGGTGCAGGGCTTGGTGGGGTGCAGGGACGCGGGGGCAGCGCTGTGCCTCACGGCACTGTGGTACTCACTCAGCCTGAGACGGGGACACAGTTCTCGGTAAAACACACGGCTGGAAAGACGGTTCCCACGGACGGCTGCACTTGCTTTTCCCCAGTAGTTGACGGTGACGGTCCCTCTTCCTGCACCTGAGATGATGATGGTAGCGATGGGTTCCCACCGGTAACCCGCTCCCCGACTTGGTTATGGGCCGGAGGAGCCCTACTTTGCCCGCAGGCGCTGGCCCTGAGAAACTGGTGCCTTGGCGGTGGCGGTGTCTCTCTACAACGGTTGGACTGTTGCCTTCAATCGGGACTTGGTTGTTGGGAGACCCAGAGGTCCCCTTCACTGACGGATTTGGCAAATTCACGGCGACTCCTGGCCTTGCCGGGATCCGAGAGGCCCCTGCCAATGGTGCTGACTGCTCTTCGTATACCGCTCCGGTACCGCCGCGCCACCACCCGTCCACGGTCCTTCCGGCAACCTCTAAGCAGCCTCTCCTGCAGACAGTCACCGCCGTCTGCTGACCTTGCTGTCTCAGTCCGGGGCACACACCCGGACCAACTTCAGGCTTTCTTAACTGTTACTTTGCACTGTCTCTACTCTTACTGTCCTCCTCTACCACTTCCTTCTCCTTCACTCCCCTAGCTTGAACTGCCTGGTTTTCCCGCCTCCAGGGCTGTGAACTCCTCGGTGGGCGGAGCCAACCGCCTGGCCCACCCCCTGGTGTGGACATCAGCCCCTGGAGGAAGGCAACAAGGATTTTTGATTAGCCTTGGTGTTCCTAGCTGGGGTGTAGGGTATGGTGGTGTTATGACCTGTGACCCCTGGCTTGCCCAGGGCGTCACATTCCCCCTTAGCAAAATGCAGACCGTCCGCGGGCTGCCCGTCCAACACCGGTTTTATTTTCTGAAAAGATATAAAAGGTAAACATACACATAAAATAACTTCATCCCACATCGGGAGGTTCATTTCTTAAACGTTACTAACATTTTAAACAGTTGCGGCTGCCGCTCTCTCCCACCCAAGTAACCTGGCCCTGATGCTGCCCCTAAAACCCAGGCAGCACACCTTGACCCCAGTCCTGAACCAGTTACCCGAGCGGGATCTGTCCTCCCCCTCCAGAGGGTAGCCACCCGTTCCTGTGGTGGCTGGGCCCCAGCCTGCTCCACTGCGGGCCCTCCCTCCAACCTGCCTCTCCGGAGGCGGTAACGGTTAGCTGCAACAACAGATTTTTTTATTTACAACCCACATACTAGGGTATGGTGGTGTTATGACCTGTGACCCCTGGCTTGCCCAGGGCGTCACACTAGCTCAGTGCAGGTTCCAGATATAGCACAGTGGGACTGTTACCAAAGGCGTTACCTAGTAGTTGGGCTGACATAGAGGCAGGATGGAAGAGATAGGGTTAAAGGAGTAGTGACAGATGCGAAAAGAGGACAGTTGTAAGGGCTCAAGAGGAACCAGTCTAGAATAGGATTCGAGTGGGAGAAAACGTGGCCTCGGTGTCAGGGCCAGTCAGGGAACCCTGAAGTAACCTCAAGAGACTGGAGGGCTTAGAGAGCTGTTCCGCTAGAACACTGCTGGGGCCCAGAATTGGACGAAGGTGAGCGAAGTCAGGGGGAAGGAGACATAGACACCGCAGCTTGAGGACGAGATCCAAGATAGCGCAGGGGGACCGGTTTGAGAGGTAGTACCCCACACTGAGTGGAAAGAAGCAAAGGAAGGCCATGTCTGCCATATTGGAGTGAAGAATAAAGTGAACGTTCTACTTAGCTAAGTGAGCTCTGGTATCGCGTGTGTTACTACTGTCTACGACAAGGACTGCCATAGTGGTGATGGACACCGACCTGAAGAAACTAGTAAGTGTTGTGTCCTCCACCCGTAGCACCCAGAGTCTCCTTGGCGAAGGAGTGTGGCACCCGAATGGTCTAGGGCCACCACCTTCCTTCATAAGCATGAAGGATCACTAAATAAGGAGTCAGTATAAGCTTATCTTTTATTACTTTGTATTATCATTAAGGGCATAGTGAAGGAAAAAGAGATAACTTCAGGACTTAGGCTGGGTTCACACATAGCGACAGCGACAACGACGTCGCTGTTACATCACCATTTTCTGTGACGTAACAGCGACCTGGTAAGTCGCTGTTATGATCGCTGCTTAGCTGTCAAACACAGCGACGCAGCAGCGATCATAACGTCGCTACATGTGCAGAGAGCAGGGAGCCGCGCACACTGCTTAGCGCTGGCTCCTTGCTCTCCTAGCTACAGTACACATCAGGTTAATTAACCCGATGTGTACTGCAGCTACATGTGCAGAGAGCCGGAGCCGGCAGTGTCGCGGGCGGAGGAGGGGACGCCGCGCTCTCCCACTGCTCGGGTCCGGCTGCCGCTGCGGCTGCAGCGGCCTGCTGCTGCTGCTGCTCGGTGGCTCGAGCGATGGGCCGGATCCCGGGGACTCGAGCGGCGCTCCTCGCCCGTGAGTGAAAGGGGATTGGGTTTTGGGATAGTTTATTGTCCGTGACGCCACCCACGGTTGTGGTGATTAAGTGGACACCACCGCTGCTCTGTCTGGGGAGCCCGGGAGTGATGGTACGGAGCAGCCAGTTGTTGATTTGCCCCTCCGTGGGTAGGGGTTTTGGTGATCCCGGGGCCCAGTGATGGGGTTGGTATGGTGGACAGGCGGGTATGGGGCCTGTGGAGGTGCAGGGGCGCAGGGGCAGCGCTGTGCCGCACGGCACGGAGGTACTCACTCAGCCAGTAAACACGACACAGTTCTCGGTAAACAAACGGCTGGTTGGACGGGTCCCTCGGACGGTTACGGTGCTGATGTTCCCTGCAGTTAGCGGTGACGGTCTCTTCCCTGCACCTATGTAAAGTCTTTTTGGTAGCGATGGGTTCCCACCGGTTACCCACTCCTCGGCTTCAATCTGGGCCGAAGGAGCCCTACTTTGCCCGCAGGCGCTGGCCCTGGGAAACTGGTGCCTTGGCGGTGGCGGTGTCTCCCCTTCACGGTCGGACTGTTGCCTTCAATCGGGACTTGGTTGTTAGGAGACAGAGGTCCCCTTCACTGACGGATTTGGCAAATTATGGCGACTCCTAGCCTTGCCGGGATCCGAGAGGCCCCTGCCCTGGTGCTGACTGTTCTTCGTATACTGCTCCGGTACCGCCGGGTCACCACCCGTCCGCGGTCCTTCCAGCAACCTCCAAGCAGTCCCCCTGCAGACTATCACCGCCGTCTGCTGACCTTGCTGTCTCAGTCCGGGGCACACACCCGAACCAGCTTCAGGCTTTACTACTCTCACTTTTCTGTCACTTCAGCTTCTCTCTTTTGCTCCTCTCACTTTCACTTCCCTAGCTTAACTGCCTGGTTTTCCCGCCTCCAGGGCTGTGAACTCCTCGGTGGGAGGAGCCAACCGCCTGGCCCACCCCCTGGTGTGGACATCAGCCCCTGGAGGAAGGCAACAAGGATTTTAGGTTAGCCTAGATGTACCTGCCGGGAATGTGGGGTGCATGTGATGTTGTGACCTGTGACCCCTGGCTTGCCCAGGGCATCACAGCAGCACAGGCAGCGTGAGAGCTGCGGAGGCTGGTAACTAAGGTACCTTGGTTACCCGATGTTTACCCTGGTTACAGCTTACCGCAGCTGCCAGATGCCGGCTCCTGCTCCCTGCTCGCTCTCTCGCTGTCACACACAGCGATCTGTGTGTCACAGCGGGAGAGCGCCTTTGAAGAAAATGAACCAGGGCTGTGTGTAACGAGCAGCGATCTCGCAGCAGGGGCCAGATCACTGCTCAGTGTCACACACAGCGAGATCGCTAATGAGGTCACTGTTGCGTCACCAAAACCGTGACGTAGCAGCGATTTCGGTAGCAATCTCGCTGTGTGTGAAGCACCCCTTACTGTTACCTGACACAAAAGCATGGCATTTTGTCCTGACTGTTCACTGGAGCACAATCCTCTCCTTGTTTGCATGGTGTAGGCAGATGTTTTCAGACAAACACCATGAAATTCTGCCCTTAATGGCTCTCCCATTTTCTTTGCTTCCTTGACTGTGTATTTGCATAGACTGCACAGTTTATCAGTTAACACATGCTGCTAGCAGATACTGTTGCTTTCCACTGGTCAATAATGAACGCAGGTCTCATCATTCCGCAACAATACTAATCGTGCTTATGCTACTCCACTGTGGAGCGCAAAATACCCAGAAAACAAAGGTATTAATTCAGAAATAGTCTGTATTAGAGTTGAGCGCGGTTCGTGGTTCGTGGTTCTCCAGTTCGCGGCTCGAGTGATTTTGGGGCATGTTCTAGATCGAACTAGAACTCGAGCTTTTTGCAAAAGCTCGGTAGTTCTAGAAACGTTCGAGAACGGTTCTAGCAGCCAAAAAACAGCTAAATCATAGCTTGGTTTCTGCTGTAATAGTGTAAGTCACTCTGTGAATCAAACTATTATCACATTTCAGTGTATAGTGTGCGTGAACAGCGCCTTCAGATCACTGCTGTTTCTATAATGGCGATCGCCATTTTTTTTTTTTTTTTTCTTGTCTTCCTTCCCTAAGCGCGCGCGTCTTGTGGGGCGGGCCAGCATGTCAGCCAATCCCAGACACACACACAGCTAAGTGGACTTTGAGCCAGAGAAGCAACGGCATGTGTGATAGGATCTGCATGTCACATGTCCCTGCATTATAAAACCGGACATTTTCTTCACGGACGCCATTATCTGCCTTCTGCGTCTTTGGTGTCAGACATCACTGTCGCAGCTCCGTCTTCCTGAGTCCTATAGCCGATACAGCTGTATGCGCTGCATACACAGCGTTAGACAGCTTAGGGAGAGCACTTTATAGCAGTCCTTTTAAGGGCTCCAACCGGCAGGGTCAGAGAGCCATAGGTGACAGGTCCTGCAAACAGCAACAGCGTCTGTGTAGCCCAGGTCAGGGATTTCCTACCTGCATTTCACCATTAGGAGGGAATAGAAAGGCAGTCTTCCATTCCTCTACCCAGAGCACCACAATCCTGCCACTGTACCCTCTTGTCCTCTGCACACTCCAACTGATAACTAAGCCATTATACTAGCAAACACTCAGTGTACCTAGTGGCATCCTATACGTGGCTATTGGACTTTGCTATAGTCCCACTAGTGCAAAGACATTTGCAGAGCGCGTCTGCCTGCATTGCACACTACAACTCATTCTAACCAAGCCATTATACTAGCAAACACTCAGTGTACCTAGTGGCATCCTATACGTGGCTATTGGACTTTGCTATAGTCCCACTAGTGCAAAGACATTTGCAGAGCGCGTCTGCCTGCGTTGCACACTACAACTCATTCTAACCAAGCCATTATACTAGCAAACACTCAGTGTACCTAGTGGCATCCTATACGTGGCTATTGGACTTTGCTATAGTCCCACTAGTGCAAAGACATTTGCAGAGCGCGTCTGCCTGCGTTGCACACTACAACTCATTCTAACCAAGCCATTATACTAGCAAACACTCAGTGTACCTAGTGGCATCCTATACATGGCTATTGGACTTTGCTATAGTCCCACTAGTGCAAAGACATTTGCAGAGCGCGTCTGCCTGCGTTGCACACTACAACTCATTCTAACCAAGCCATTATACTAGCAAACACTCAGTGTACCTAGTGGCATCCTATACGTGGCTATTGGACTTTGCTATAGTCCCACTAGTGCAAAGACATTTGCAGAGCGCGTCTGCCTGCGTTGCACACTACAACTCATTCTAACCAAGCCATTATACTAGCAAACACTCAGTGTACCTAGTGGCATCCTATACGTGGCTATTGGACTTTGCTATAGTCCCACTAGTGCAAAGACATTTGCAGAGCGCGTCTGCCTGCGTTGCACACTACAACTCATTCTAACCAAGCCATTATACTAGCAAACACTCAGTGTACCTAGTGGCATCCTATACGTGGCTATTGGACTTTGCTATAGTCCCACTAGTGCAAAGACATTTGCAGAGCGCGTCTGCCTGCGTTGCACACTACAACTCATTCTAACCAAGCCATTATACTAGCAAACACTCAGTGTACCTAGTGGCATCCTATACGTGGCTATTGGACTTTGCTATAGTCCCACTAGTGCAAAGACATTTGCAGAGCGCGTCTGCCTGCGTTGCACACTACAACTCATTCTAACCAAGCCATTATACTAGCAAACACTCAGTGTACCTAGTGGCATCCTATACGTGGCTATTGGACTTTGCTATAGTCCCACTAGTGCAAAGACATTTGCAGAGCGCGTCTGCCTGCGTTGCACACTACAACTCATTCTAACCAAGCCATTATACTAGCAAACACTCAGTGTACCTAGTGGCATCCTATACGTGGCTATTGGACTTTGCTATAGTCCCACTAGTGCAAAGACATTTGCAGAGCGCGTCTGCCTGCGTTGCACACTACAACTCATTCTAACCAAGCCATTATACTAGCAAACACTCAGTGTACCTAGTGGCATCCTATACGTGGCTATTGGACTTTGCTATAGTCCCACTAGTGCAAAGACATTTGCAGAGCGCGTCTGCCTGCGTTGCACACTACAACTCATTCTAACCAAGCCATTATACTAGCAAACACTCAGTGTACCTAGTGGCATCCTATACGTGGCTATTGGACTTTGCTATAGTCCCACTAGTGCAAAGACATTTGCAGAGCGCGTCTGCCTGCGTTGCACACTACAACTCATTCTAACCAAGCCATTATACTAGCAAACACTCAGTGTACCTAGTGGCATCCTATACGTGGCTATTGGACTTTGCTATAGTCCCACTAGTGCAAAGACATTTGCAGAGCGCGTCTGCCTGCGTTGCACACTACAACTCATTCTAACCAAGCCATTATACTAGCAAACACTCAGTGTACCTAGTGGCATCCTATACGTGGCTATTGGACTTTGCTATAGTCCCACTAGTGCAAAGACATTTGCAGAGCGCGTCTGCCTGCGTTGCACACTACAACTCATTCTAACCAAGCCATTATACTAGCAAACACTCAGTGTACCTAGTGGCATCCTATACGTGGCTATTGGACTTTGCTATAGTCCCACTAGTGCAAAGACATTTGCAGAGCGCGTCTGCCTGCGTTGCACACTACAACTCATTCTAACCAAGCCATTATACTAGCAAACACTCAGTGTACCTAGTGGCATCCTATACGTGGCTATTGGACTTTGCTATAGTCCCACTAGTGCAAAGACATTTGCAGAGCGCGTCTGCCTGCGTTGCACACTACAACTCATTCTAACCAAGCCATTATACTAGCAAACACTCAGTGTACCTAGTGGCATCCTATACGTGGCTATTGGACTTTGCTATAGTCCCACTAGTGCAAAGACATTTGCAGAGCGCGTCTGCCTGCGTTGCACACTACAACTCATTCTAACCAAGCCATTATACTAGCAAACACTCAGTGTACCTAGTGGCATCCTATACGTGGCTATTGGACTTTGCTATAGTCCCACTAGTGCAAAGACATTTGCAGAGCGCGTCTGCCTGCGTTGCACACTACAACTCATTCTAACCAAGCCATTATACTAGCAAACACTCAGTGTACCTAGTGGCATCCTATACGTGGCTATTGGACTTTGCTATAGTCCCACTAGTGCAAAGACATTTGCAGCACGTCTGCCTGCGTTGCACACTCCAACTAATTATAACTAAGTTGCATTGTCAGGGATATTTATTCTTTATTATTCTGCTGTTAATAAAGCTAGACCACCACTGCAATCTTCACCACCTCTCAATTTTTACTACCACATTTTCAGTCCACAATCTTGTCGCAATCAACATGAGTGGCAAAATGACAGATGCTGGTGGAAAGGGGAAGAGGCGTGGTGGAAAAGGCAAAAAAGGTTTTGTCCGTGGGGAAGGTGGCAAAGCTCCATTATCATCTGCTGAAGATAGACCATCTACCAGCAAAAGTAAGATGTCTACTACTTACCGTGGACAATCCGATGTGCTCCCTTTTTTACGGACACGAACAACAGGAAGAAAGGTAGATGATGGGCAAAAAAGGAAAATGCTTGAATGGATCTCAAGTGGTCCAACAAGTGCCCTCTCAGCCACTTCAAGTACCGCATCCAAAAAACACCAGTCCTCTGAGTTGTCATCCCAATCACACTTGATTTCTCCCAGCTCTGAAGTCTCCATCAGCCCTGCACAGTATGGTGGAACTGAGATGGCTGAGTCTGCAGAGCTGTTCAGTCACACTATAGCCTGGGAATCAGAGGTCTGCTCCCAAGCTACAGTGAGTACAGAACAGGAAATGGTCTGCAGTGATGCCCAGAACCTTTGTGACTCAGATTCAGGCCGTGAGGACCAAGTTTCTGAGCATAATGTTGACCCTTTGTCACAAACTGTAACACCTGTGGTTATAGACAATGAGGAACATACTGATGAAGATGAGACGCAGATACCCGATTGGGATGACAACTTAAATATTCCGTCAGGGCAAGAAGAGGCTCGGTCTGAGGGGGAGGGGAGTGCAAACACAACAATTGATGATGACGTTCTAGATCCCACCTACTGTCAACCCCCAGTCAGGCACTCGAGGAGGTCAACAGAGGCGGTGGAGGAGGATGCAACCGACGACGAAGTTACCTTGCGCCTTCCTGGACAGAGTCGGAGCACTGGTAGCACGTCTACAACTGCATCCTCAGCCACCACTCTGCCTATGAGCATTATTCGGGGTGGATCAACAGGTCGCATGGCCTCTAAGCCTTGCCTAGCCTGGTCCTTTTTTCACATCGAAAAAGATCGCCCAACTCATGTGATATGTAACATTTGTCATGATTCTCTTAGTAGAGGTCAAAAGCTCAGCAGTTTGACAACTTCTTCCATGAATCGTCACATGAATAAATATCATAAGTCCCGGTGGGAAGCTCACCGTGCTGCAATGCGGCCTAGCGGAGCGAACCATCCACCGCCCGCCCCTTCCACTGCATCCGCGCGCTCTTCATCTTCTAGGACTGTGGGGACAGCTGCCACACCTGTTTTTCCACGCAAAACTTCCACCACTGTAACCGCAACAGGCAGTTTGCTTGTAAGGTCGTCAGTTGGTTTGGAAGGGGAAACAAGTGAGTGTGTACAGCTCTCTCAGACATCGATAGCACCAACGTTGGATGAAGGCAACATCATGTCTCCGCCTGCACTTTCCTCACAAACCTGCATTTTTCCAGGGACACCCTACTCAACACCGTCTACACACAGCAGCCAGATCTCTGTCCCTCAGATGTGGTCAAATAAAAGGCCACTTCCTCCGACCCATGACAAAGCTAAGAGGTTGACTCTATCCCTCTGTAAGCTGTTGGCTACCGAAATGCTGCCTTTCCGCCTAGTGGACACACAGGATTTTAGAGACCTTATGTCTGTCGCTGTGCCCCAGTACCAGATGCCTAGTCGCCACTACTTCTCTAAGAAAGGTGTGCCCGCGCTACACCAGCATGTCGCACACAACATCACCGCTTCCTTGAGAAACTCTGTGTGTGAACGGGTGCATTTCACCACCGATACTTGGACCAGTAAGCATGGACAGGGACGTTACATGTCGCTGACTGGGCACTGGGTAACTATGGTGATAGATGGTGAAGGGTCTGCTGCACAAGTCTTGCCGTCCCCACGACTTGTGTGTCAATCCTCTGTCTGTCCAAGTTCCGCCACTGCTTCTGCATCCTCCACCTCATCTGGGTCCTCCACCTCCGCCCCAAGCCTGCCTGGTCAGGCCACCAGCGTTCTCACTGCGCAGAAGGAATCACGCACCCCTCATTACTATGCTGGCAGCAGAGCGCAACGGCATCAGGCGGTCTTTAGCTTGACATGTCTTGGTAATAAGAGTCACACAGCTGAGGAGTTGTGGTCAGCTTTGCGGTCCGAGTTTAATAAATGGTTGTCTCCACTCAAACTGCAGCCTGGTAAGGCCGTGTGCGACAATGCTGCAAACCTGGGTGCGGCACTTCGCCTGGGCAAGGTGACACACGTACCTTGTATGGCTCACGTGTTGAACCTTGTCGTGCAGCAATTTTTAACACACTATCCCGGCCTAGATGGCCTTCTGAACAGGGCACGAAAACTGTCAGCTCACTTCCGCCGTTCAAGCGCCGCAGCAGAGCGACTTGCATCGCTCCAGAAGTCTTTCGGCCTGCCGGTTCATCGCCTGAAATGCGATGTGGCGACACGCTGGAATTCAACTCTCCACATGTTACAGCGACTGTGGCAGCACCGCAGAGCCCTGGTGCAATACGTCATGACGTATAGCCTGGGCCAACGAGATGCAGAGGTGGGGCAGATCACCCTGATGGAGTGGTCTCAGATCAAGGACCTATGCACCCTTCTGCACAGTTTCGACATGGCGACGAATATGTTTAGCGCTGACAATGCCATTATCAGCATGACGATTCCAGTCATTTACATGCTGGAGCACACGCTAAACACTATTCGGAGTCAGGGGGTGGGACAACATGAAGGGGAGGAACTACAGGAGGATTCATATGCGCAAGGGACAACAACATCACCAAGGTCCAGACGTTCATCATCACCAACGCAGCAGGCATGGGACCATGGGGGACAGGGATCGACAAGGGCGCATAGTAGCAGGCGAAATGTTGAGCAAGGTGCAGGAGAACATGAAGAAATGGAGGACGAACTGTCCATGGACATGGAAGACTCAGCGGATGAGGGAGACCTTGGTCAAATTTCAGTTGAAAGAGGTTGGGGTCAGATGTCAGAGGAAGAAAGAACGGGTAGCACCTCTATGCCACAAACACAGCATGGACTTGGTCCGCATGGCTGCGCAAGACACATGAGTGCCTTTTTGTTGCACTACCTCCAACATGACAGTCGTATTGTCAAAATTAGAAGTGATGATGACTACTGGATTGCCACACTATTAGATCCCCGGTACAAGTCCAAATTTTGTGACATAATTCCAGCCATAGAAAGGGACGCACGTATGCAGGAGTATCAGCAGAAGCTGTTACTAGATCTTAGCTCGGCTTTTCCGCCAAACAACCGTGCAGGTGCAGGGAGTGAATCTCCCAGTTGTAACTTGACAAACATGGGACGGTCTCGTCATCTTCAACAGTCTACCCGTACCAGTAGGACCTTTTCTGGTGCCGGTAACAGCAATTTTATGGAATCTTTTCATAATTTTTTTAGACCCTCTTTTGCAAGGCCACCAGAGACAACAAGTCTGACACATAGTCAACGGCTGGAGAGGATGATACAGGAGTATCTCCAAATGAACATCGATGCCATGACTGTGCAACTGGAGCCTTGCTCCTTTTGGGCTTCAAACCTACAAAAATGGCCAGAGCTCGCAACTTACGCCTTGGAGATTTTGTCGTGTCCAGCTGCCAGCGTTGTCTCTGAACGTGTATTCAGTGCTGCTGGGTGTGTGCTGACAGATAAGCGCACGCGTCTGTCCAGTGACAATGTGGACAGACTGACGTTCATCAAAATGAACAAGTCATGGATCCAGAAGGAATTTACTACCCCTGTGTCATCCTGGGGAGAGTAAATGCTTGTGGATTTGGAATGTGCTTGATGCAAATCAAAACATCCTGTTTGCAACTAGGGCCCAAGTGCTGCCACTGATGGGGTGGGTGTCTGTGTGGCCCAATTTTTGGAAAAAAGGGAGACTCCGCTTGGAGTAACCCTTGCTTGCTGTGTTTTTAAAAGAAGCCAAGATGAACAGAGCTGGGATCAGGAAAGACTTTGCTACCTACCCCGGTGTCATCCTGGGGACGGCTAAGAATAGCGTATTTTTGAATGTGCTTGATGCAAATCAAAACATCCTGTTTGCAACTAGGGCCCAAGTGCTGCCACTGATGGGGTGGGTGTCTGTGTGGCCCAATTTTTGGAAAAAAGGGAGACTCCGCTTGGAGTAACCCTTGCTTACATTGTTTTTAAAAGAAGCCAAGATGAACAAGTCATGGGTCAGCAAAGACTTTGCTACCTACCCCGGTGTCATCCTGTGGACGGCTAAGAATAGCGTATTTTTGAATGTGCTTGATGCAAATCAAAACATCCTGTTTGCAACTAGGGCCCAAGTGCTGCCACTGATGGGGTGGGTGTCTGTGTGGCCCAATTTTTGGAAAAAAGGGAGACTCCGCTTGGAGTAACCCTTGCTTACATTGTTTTTAAAAGAAGCCAAGATGAACAAGTCATGGGTCAGCAAAGACTTTGCTACCTACCCCGGTGTCATCCTGGGGACGGCTAAGAATAGCGTATTTTTGAATGTGCTTGATGCAAATCAAAACATCCTGTTTGCAACTAGGGCCCAAGTGCTGCCACTGATGGGGTGGGTGTCTGTGTGGCCCAATTTTTGGAAAAAAGGGAGACTCCGCTTGGAGTAACCCTTGCTTGCTGTGTTTTTAAAAGAAGCCAAGATGAACAGAGCTGGGATCAGGAAAGACTTTGCTACCTACCCCGGTGTCATCCTGTGGACGGCTAAGAATAGCGTATTTTTGAATGTGCTTGATGCAAATCAAAACATCCTGTTTGCAACTAGGGCCCAAGTGCTGCCACTGATGGGGTGGGTGTCTGTGTGGCCCAATTTTTGGAAAAAAGGGAGACTCCGCTTGGAGTAACCCTTGCTTACATTGTTTTTAAAAGAAGCCAAGATGAACAAGTCATGGGTCAGCAAAGACTTTGCTACCTACCCCGGTGTCATCCTGGGGACGGCTAAGAATAGCGTATTTTTGAATGTGCTTGATGCAAATCAAAACATCCTGTTTGCAACTAGGGCCCAAGTGCTGCCACTGATGGGGTGGGTGTCTGTGTGGCCCAATTTTTGGAAAAAAGGGAGACTCCGCTTGGAGTAACCCTTGCTTACATTGTTTTTAAAAGAAGCCAAGATGAACAAGTCATGGGTCAGCAAAGACTTTGCTACCTACCCCGGTGTCATCCTGGGGACGGCTAAGAATAGCGTATTTTTGAATGTGCTTGATGCAAATCAAAACATCCTGTTTGCAACTAGGGCCCAAGTGCTGCCACTGATGGGGTGGGTGTCTGTGTGGCCCAATTTTTGGAAAAAAGGGAGACTCCGCTTGGAGTAACCCTTGCTTACATTGTTTTTAAAAGAAGCCAAGATGAACAAGTCATGGGTCAGCAAAGACTTTGCTACCTACCCCAGTGTCATCCTGGGGACGGCTAAGAATAGCGTATTTTTGAATGTGCTTGATGCAAATCAAAACATCCTGTTTGCAACTAGGGCCCAAGTGCTGCCACTGATGGGGTGGGTGTCTGTGTGGCCCAATTTTTGGAAAAAAGGGAGACTCCGCTTGGAGTAACCCTTGCTTGCTGTGTTTTTAAAAGAAGCCAAGATGAACAGAGCTGGGATCAGGAAAGACTTTGCTACCTACCCCGGTGTCATCCTGTGGACGGCTAAGAATAGCGTATTTTTGAATGTGCTTGATGCAAATCAAAACATCCTGTTTGCAACTAGGGCCCAAGTGCTGCCACTGATGGGGTGGGTGTCTGTGTGGCCCAATTTTTGGAAAAAAGGGAGACTCCGCTTGGAGTAACCCTTGCTTGCTGTGTTTTTAAAAGAAGCCAAGATGAACAGAGCTGGGATCAGGAAAGACTTTGCTACCTACCCCGGTGTCATCCTGGGGACGGTTAAGAATAGCGTATTTTTGAATGTGCTTGATGCAAATCTAGCTGTGAAGTGTACAACTGGGGCCCAAGTGCTGCCACTGAAGGGGTGGGTGTGTGTGGGGCCCAATTTTTGGAAAAAAGGGAGACTCCGCTTGGAGTAACCCTTGCTTGCTGTGTTTTTAAAAGAAGCCAAGATGAACAGAGCTGGGATCAGGAAAGACTTTGCTACCTACCCCGGTGTCATCCTGGGGACGGATAAGAATGGCGTATTTTTGAATGTGCTTGATGCAAATCTAGCTGTGAAGTGTACAACTGGGGCACAACTGCTGCCACTGAAGGGGTGGGTGTGTGGGGCCCAATTTTTGGAAAAAAGGGAGACTCCGCTTGGAGTCACCTTGCGGTGTTTTACATGACTTTAGAAGGGCGTGCCATGCCTATATCTGTGTGTCCTCCTCTTTTTCCTTGTCCAGCTGTTTTGTTTTCGCATGAGTACATGTCCTTGTCACTTTCCCATGTGTTTGTGTTGTGTTGTGAGTTGTTTGTCACCTTTTGGACACCTTTGAGGGTGTTTTCTAGGTGTTTTACTGTGTTTGTGATTGCCTGCCATTGTTTCCTATGGGCTCGAGTTCGGTTCGTCGAACGTTCGACGAGCCGAACTCGAGCCAGACCCCCCGTTCGGCGAACCGCCTCGAGCCGAACCGGGACCGGTTCGCTCATCTCTAGTCTGTATATAATACAAGCAGAGGCCTCAGTGGATTGTAGAGAGAAAAGATTAAAGCCCAAACAGTGACAGTGGTATACCTTTGTGTACCTCTTTGTGATGGCCACTCTGTGGTCTCTGGAAGGAAGATTTATGATTAATCATGAAAGACTGCTTATTCTCTGATAGATAAATCACATTTTCAAATGTCATGTTACAATTTTACAGCAAATCTCCTTCCTGTCAGATGGGATTAGTTGTCATGCTACACAACACATTTTGAATGAAAATGTCCTAATCTAATAACAGTGCGTTACATTTGTACTTTACCACAAATTCTTCTTGTTCTTATATTTAAAGGGAACCTGTCAAGAGATTCAATAAATTCATCCTGCCGCACTACAGGTCGCATGAATCAGACACTGCCTGGGTAATTGCAAAAGTGTATGTGTTATTCTGAAATGCTATGGTGTCTCAGAGAAAACATTCTTTGAAAAGCCGGCCCCGATTCATCAAGATTGGTCTGTTTTCCACACCAGTTTGGATGAAAGTGCATGGTGGACTATGAGATTGTCGTGGGCGGGAGCGCAGGCCATGGCCAGTGGGGAGTTACTTGAGACGCTCGGATCCGGGATCGTGGCTGTGGCTCGAGTGCCAGCCGGATCCGGGACTCTTGCAGCAGCCCGTCGCCCACAACGTAGTAAAGGGGTTATTTACAGGGGAGAGTTTGTCAGTGACGCCACCCGTTGGTTGCGGTGATAGTTTGGTGACACCGCCGCTGCCTTGGTATGGAACGCCTGGGGTTGATGGAGCAGGGCAGCAGGATAGTATCCCCTCCACGGGTAGGGGAGGTGTTGTCCTGGAGCCCAGGTTTAGGTGGTGTAGCGTGCTGGGACTTCGTCTGCAGGGCTGGACCGGATGACACCGGTGTGCTCATAGTTTTCAAAGAAGTCACACAAAGTCCAAGTAGTAAACCAAGTGCCGGATACCGGTAGCCTCCGGAGGGGTGTGCTCGGGTCCTGCACACCGGTCAACAGAACAGGGGCCCTCCCTCCTGCACTCTATTTTGTGTCTCGTGTGTTGACTAGCCCGCATGGAACGGGAAAAATCCACTCCCGGTGTCTTTGCTGTGGGAGATGTGGCCTGCGAGATCTGACCCATGAGATTTTTGCAGGCACTTGCAGACGCCCTATCTCCCGCATTGGGCTTCTGTCTCGCTCTATCTGGGCTTACTCGTGGGACAAGACGTGGAATCTTGTACCCTGCTGGTTAATTGACAAGATGCTTGCAGCTGTCCTTGCCCTGGGGTCCAGGTACCCCGACTGTGCACTGCCTCCAGACTGGATTCCCGCGGGCTACAACCCTGCCCCGGTCCACTTAAGGTCTCCCACTACCGGATCTCCGTCGCCTGTGGCCCTGCTCTGCCGTCTGCCACCTAGTCAGCTCAGGTAGGCCGGTAGTCCGGGAGCTACAACCCCCGACTACCACTTCACTCCTCTCACTTCCACTGTCTAGACTAATCTGTTCCTCTGTCTGACTCAGACTGACTTGTTCCCTCCCCTGACACCTCAGAACCCCTAGGTGGGCGTCACCATCTGCCTGGCCCCATCCACTGGTGTGTCCCTATTGTCCTGGGGGGGTGACTAGGCTTTGTGGCTGGTGTTTGTACCTGTGTGTGGGGTTGTGTTGGAAGGACAAGGAGGAGTGAGTCCTGCATCTGGAAGATGAATGTGTGACGCCCTGGCCAGGCCAGGTAGTCACAGATAGGGCCCCGCATTACACCTGTCCATCATAGGTAACACACAGCCGAACACTAAAACCCTAGTCACCCCCTCAGGGCTTGATGGACACACCAGGGGGCGGAACCAGGCGGTTGGAAGACGCCAACCGACGAGTCCCAGACAGCCTGAGGCGGGAAGCTAGTGACAATAGTTTGAGAGTTCAAGTTGGAGAGGTGTGTGGGCTGGAGCTGTGTGCAGCTCCAGCAGAGGAGAGAAACCAATTTGAGTAGGTGCCAGGGTAGGAGCCCTGGTACCTTTGGCTAGGAGGCAGACGGCGGTCTCCGTCTGCAGGAGTCGGGAAGACGGCTCGGTGGAACCGAGGTGGACCGGGACAGGGTAGTGGCCCGCCGGTACCGACCCGGGGAACCGACTCGGAAACCGGAGCACAAAGGGGGGGGTACTCAGACCCTGAAGCTAGGTCCAGAAGCCACTGGGGGCTAGCTAATTAACTGATTGAGGCCAGGACTAGAGGTCCTGTCCCACCCAAAGTCCCGACTGAAGACAACAGCCCAACGAGGGGGATAGAAAGCCACCGCCACGGCTCAGAGATCCCATGAGCCAGCGTCTGCGGGCAACGGGCTCCTTAGGCGACAACAAGCCAGGAGCAGACTCCTGAAGTTGCAAGCACAGGCAGTCCACCATCACACACAGGTGCAGGAGAAAGACAGAGACCACCAGCAGGGTGGGGGCCCAGACTGCAGCCGGCTGTGGGCACTGACCACCATCACCTTGGTTTACCAGAGACTCGTGTGTTTACTAATAGTGAGTACATCAGCACCCTCCAGTCGCCTGCACCACCAACCAAACCCAACGGGTCCCGTGGCCACCATCCCTGCCCACGGAGGGGTTATCAACTTGCTGCCGAACATCTCCCCCGGGTGCCCCGTAACTGCAGCGGTGGTGTCCACCTTCACCACATCCCGTGGGTGGCGTCACGAACTTAACACGGCTCCGGCCGTACACCTACGTCCCCAAACCACAACACCTTTTTCAGTTGAAGTGACCGCGAGACCCCCGGGTCCGAAGACCCTCAAGCCACCCACTGAAGGTCCGGATCCGAGCGGCTCAGCTGCCGAGCACAGGGCGTTACAGATGCAGTCTCCTGTGACAACCTGATTTTGTCAGGGCGTCACAAGACACGTAAGATTTGAGACATGGGATACGACAACCCCCGGTCCCACCCAAGTTCCACTCACTTTGTCAGAGCTGTTAAAAAATTGTGAACACACCAAAATTTACAACATTTTTGTGCATCCTCACATTGTGCATTGTGCTTGAAACGCCCAACCCATTTGTTTTTGTGAAATAATCCGCAATTAGAGATTTCTGGCAACCAATTTCTCTGAGCTCTCCATTAAAAACTTATGAATAGGGATGGACAATCCCGATCTGTAAAGATCGAGGATCATAATGATCACAAAGTGATCATGTACATGATCCCGACCACGAGCTTTCCTGGGAAGCTCGTGTTACAGATCGGGTCCAAATCGAGTCCAGGGGCTGTAAAAAAAAAAAACAAACACATTATTAAAAAACATTGTCGTTATACTTACAGGTCCCACAACACGTCCTGCAGACTCCCGGCCGCTCCTGCTTCTGAGGTAGAGGCTAGATCGGAGTTGATTTTTTGAGGTGGGAGGAGTGATTTCATGAAATCATGATGTCACCGGAAAAGGCGGGGCCTCCTCAGTGCCGTGCAGATCTGTGGGCGGGAAGCGGCAGTGCTTGGACTCCTCAGTGCAGAGCGGACGGATCCTGACCCTGAGGTGGAGAAGAGTCAGCGTTTCCTCATTAGTTATAGCTCTGGGGTCTCAGCCTGGATGTTGGGGGCACAGAGCAGTGTCTCCTGTCTGTGTTGGGGGCTGCAGCTCGTGTATGTCTCAGGCTTCAATAAGGTAAGTGTCTTATGGGGGGTTACACGGAGCAGGGGATGATACTGTACATTTTGGGGGGGCTTGCACTGGCCGGGGTGCGACGCTGCACGTTTGGGGGGGGCTCGCATTGGCCGGGGGGCGATGCTGCACGTTTGGGGGGGCTCGCACTGGCCGGGGGGCGACGCTGCACGTTTGGGGGGATGGCACTGGCCGGGTTGGTGACGCTGCACGTTTGGGGGGGCTCGCACTGGCCGGGGGCGATGCTGCACGTTTGGGGGGGGCACGCACTGGCCGGGGGGGACGCTGCACGTTTGGGGGGGCTCGCACTGGCCGCGGTGCGACGCTGCACGTTTGGGGGGGGCTCGCACTGGCCGGGGGGCGACGCTGCACGTTTGGGGGGATGGCACTGGCCGGGTTGGTGACGCTGCACGTTTGGGGGGGCTCGCACTAGCCGGGGGGCGACGCTGCACGTTTGGGGGGGCTCGCACTGGCCGGGGGGCGATGCTGCACGTTTGGGGGGGCTCGCACTGGCCGCGGTGCGACGCTGCACGTTTGGGGGGGCTCGCACTGGCCGCGGTGCGACGCTGCACGTTTGGAGGGGCTCGCACTGGCCGGGGGGCGACGCTGCACGTTTGGGGGGATGGCACTGGCCTGGTTGGTGACGCTGCACGTTTGGGGGGGCTCGCACTGGCCGGGGGGTGACGCTGCACGTTTGTGGGGGCTCGCACTGGCCGGGGGGCGACGCTGCACGTTTGGGGGGGCTCGCACTGGCCGGGGGGCGACGCTGCACGTTTGGGGGGACGGCACTGGCCGGGTTGGTGACGCTGCACGTTTGGGGAGACTCGCACTGGCCGCGGTGCGACGCTGCACGTTTGGGGAGCTCGCACTGGCCGGGGGGATGATGCTGTACGTTTGGGGGGGCTCGCACTGGCCGGGGGGGCGACGCTGCACGTTTGGGGGGGGGGCTCACACTGGCCGGGGGGGCGACGCTGCACGTTTGGGGGGGGCTCACACTGGCCGGGGGGATGATGCTGTACGTTTGGGGGGGCTCGCACTGGCCGGGTGGATGACGCTGTACGTTTTGGAGGGGTTCGCACTAGCCGGGGGGCGACGCTGCACGTTTGGGGGGGATGGCA